>NW_022261985.1:17919571-17966754 GCF_002021735.2 Oncorhynchus kisutch | reverse complement strand
GACTCTGTTCCCTAGACTACAGTCTGACCACTTCCATTATGGACTCTGTTCCCTAGACTACAGTCTGACCACCTCCATTATGGCTCTTCCCTAGATACAGTCTGACCAACTCCTATGACTCTGTTCCTAGACTACAGTCTGACCACCCTCCATGGCTCTGTCCCCTAGACTACAGTCTGACCACCTCCATTATGACTCTGTTCCCTAGACTACAGTCTGACCACTCCATTATGGCTCTGTCCCCTAGATACAGTCTGACCACCTCCATTATGACTCTGTCCCCTAGACTACAGTCTGACCACCTCCATTATGACTTGTCCCCTAGACTACAGGTGACACCTCCATTATGGCTCTGTCCCCTAGACTACAGTCTGACCACCTCCATTATGGCTCTGTTCCCTAGACTACAGTCTGACCACCTCCATTATGACTCTTTCCCTAGACTACAGTCTGACCCCCATTATGACTCTGTTCCCTAGACTACAGTCTGACCAACTCCATTATGACTCTGTTCCCTAGACTACAGTCTGACCACTCCATTATGACTCTGTCCCTAGACTACAGTCTGACCACCTCCATTATGACTTGTCCCTAGACTACAGTCTGACCACCTCCATTATGGCTCTGTTCTAGACTAGACTCAGTCTGACCACCTCCATTATGGCTCTGTTCCCTAGACTACAGTCTGACATCCATTATGGCTCTGTCCCTAGACTACAGTCTGACCTCCATTATGGATCTGTCCCCTAGACTACAGTCTGACCACCTCCATTATGGCTCTGTCCCTAGACTACAGTCTGACCACCTCCATTATGGCTCTGTCCCTAGACCAGTCTGACCACCTCCATTATGGCTCTGTCCCTAGACTACAGTCTGACCACCTCCATTATGGCTCTTTCCCCTAGACTACAGTCTGACAACTCCATTATGGCTCTGTTCCCTAGACTACAGTCTGACCTCCATTATGACTCTGTCCCTAGACTACAGTCTGACCACCTCCATTATGGCTCTTTCCCCTAGACTACAGTCTGACCACCTCCATTATGGCTCTGTCCCCTAGACTACAGTCTGACCACCTCCATTATGGCTCTGTCCCTAGACTACAGTCTGACCACTCCATTATGGCTCTGTTCCTAGACTACAGTCTGACCACCTCCATTATGACTCTGTCCCCTAGACTACAGTCTGACCACCTCCATTATGCTCTGTTCCTAGACTACAGTCTGACCACTTCCATTATGGCTCTGTTCCTAGACTACAGTCTGACCTCCATTATGGCTCTGTCCCTAGACTACAGTCTGACCACCTCCATTATGACTCTTCCCTAGACTACAGTCTGACCAACTCCATTATGGCTCTGTTCCCTAGACTACAGTCTGACCTCCATTATGCTCTGTCCCCTAGACTACAGTCTGACCAACTCATTATGGCTCTTTCCCTAGACTACAGTCTGACCACTCCATTATGGCTCTGTCCCCTAGACTACAGTCTGACCCTCCATTATGGCTCTGTCCCCTAGACTACAGTCTGACCACCTCCATTATGCTCTGTCCCTAGAACAGTCTGACCACCTCCATTATGACTCTGTCCCCTAGACTACAGTCTGACCACCTCCATTATGACTCTGTTCCCTAGACTACAGTCTGACCAACTCCATTATGGCTCTGTTCCCTAGACTACAGTCTGACCTCCATTATGACTCTGTCCCCTAGACTACAGTCTGACCAACTCCATTATGGCTCTTTCCCCTAGACTACAGTCTGACCACCTCCATTATGGCTCTGTCCCTAGACTACAGTCTGACCACTCCATTATGGCTCTGTCCCTAGACTACAGTCTGACCATCTCCATTATGGCTCTGTCCCCTAGACTACAGTCTGACACCTCCATTATGGCTCTGTCCCTAGACTAGTCTGACCACCTCCATTATGACTCTGTCCCCTAGACTACAGTCTGACCACCTCCATTATGACTCTGTCCCCTAGACTACAGTCAGACCACTTCCATTATGGCTCTGTTCCCTAGACTACAGTCTGACCTCCATTATGGCTCTGTCCCCTAGACACAGTCTGACCACCTCCATTATGACTCTGTTCCCTAGACTACAGACTGACCACCTCCAGTATGGCTCTGTTCCCTAGACTACAGTCTGACCACCTCCATTATGACTCTTTCCCCTAGACTACAGTCTGACCAACTCCATTATGACACTGTTCCCTAGATTACAGTCTGACCACCTCCATTATGGCTCTGTCCCCTAGACTACAGTCTGACCAACTCCATTATGGCTCTGTTCCCTAGACTACAGTCTGACCTCCATTATGGCTCTGTTCCCTAGACTACAGTCTGACCTCCATTATGGCTCTGTCCCCTAGACTACAGTCTGACCACCTCCATTATGACTCTGTCCCCCAGACTACAGTCTGACCATCTCCATTATGACTCTGTCCCCCAGACTACAGTCTGACCACCTCCATTATGACTCTGTTCCCTAGACTACAGTCTGACCACCTCCATTATGGCTCTGTCCCCTAGACTACAGTCTGACCACCTCCATTATGACTCTGATCCCTAGACTACAGTCTGACCACCTCCATTATGACTCTGTTCCCTAGACTACAGTCTGACCACCTCCATTATGACTCTTTCCCCTAGACTACAGTCTGACCACTTCCATTATGGCTCTGTCCCCTAGACTACAGTCTGACCACCTCCATTATGGCTCTGTCCCCTAGACCACAGTCTGACCATCTCCATTATGGCTCTGTCCCCTAGACTACAGTCTGACCACCTCCATTATGACTCTGTCCCCTAGACTAGTCTGAGCACCTCCATTATGACTCTGTCCCCTAGACTACAGTCTGACCACCTCCGTTGTGACTCTGTTCCCTAGACTACAGTCTGACCAACTCCATTATGGCTCTGTTCCCTAGACTACAGTCTGACCTCCATTATGACTCTGTCCCCTAGACTACAGTCTGACCAACTCCATTATGGCTCTTTCCCCTAGACTACAGTCTGACCACTTCCATTATGGCTCTGTCCCCTAGACTACAGTCTGACCACCTCCATTATGGCTCTGTCCCCTAGACCACAGTCTTACCATCTCCATTATGGCTCTGTCCCCTAGACTACAGTCTGACCACCTCCATTATGACTCTGTCCCCTAGACTAGTCTGACCACCTCCATTATGACTCTGTCCCCTAGACTACAGTCTGACCACCTCCATTGTGACTCTGTTCCCTAGACTACAGTCAGACCACTTCCATTATGGCTCTGTTCCCTAGACTACAGTCTGACCTCCATTATGGCTCTGTCCCCTAGACCACAGTCTGACCACCTCCATTATGACTCTGTTCCCTAGACTACAGACTGACCACCTCCAGTATGGCTCTGTTCCCTAGACTACAGTCTGACCACCTCCATTATGACTCTTTCCCCTAGACTACAGTCTGACCAACTCCATTATGACTCTGTTCCCTAGATTACAGTCTGACCACCTCCATTATGGCTCTGTCCCCTAGACTACAGTCTGACCAACTCCATTATGGCTCTGTTCCCTAGACTACAGTCTGACCTCCATTATGGCTCTGTTTCCTAGACTACAGTCTGACCTCCATTATGGCTCTGTCCCCTAGACTACAGTCTGACCACCTCCATTATGACTCTGTCCCCCAGACTACAGTCTGACCATCTCCATTATGACTCTGTCCCCCAGACTACAGTCTGACCACCTCCATTATGACTCTGTTCCCTAGACTACAGTCTGACCACCTCCATTATGGCTCTGTCCCCTAGACTACAGTCTGACCACCTCCATTATGACTCTGATCCCTAGACTACAGTCTGACCACCTCCATTATGACTCTGTTCCCTAGACTACAGTCTGACCACCTCCATTATGACTCTGTTCCCTAGACTACAGTCTGACCATCTCCATAATGACTCTGTCCCCTAGACTAAAGTCTGACCACCTCCATTATGGCTCTGTCCCCTAGACTACAGTCTGACCACCTCCATTATGACTCTGTCCCCTAGACTACAGTCTGACCACCTCCATTATGACTCTGTTCCCTAGACTACAGACTGACCACCTCCATTATGGCTCTGTTCCCTAGACTACAGTCTGACCTCCATTATGGCTCTGTTCCCTAGACTACAGTCTGACCATCTCCATTATGACTCTGTTCCCTAGACTACAGTCTGACCACCTCCATTATGGCTCTGTTCCCTAGACTACAGTCTGACCACCTCCATTATGACTCTGTTCCCTAGACTACAGTCTGACCATCTCCATTATGGCTCTGTTCCCTAGACTACAGTGTGACCACCTCCATTATGACTCTGTCCCCTAGACTACTGACTGACCACCTCCATTATGACTCTGTCCCCTAGACTACAGTCTGACCACCTCCATTATGGCTCTGTTCCCTAGACTACAGTCTGACCACTTCCATTATGGCTCTGTTCCCTAGACTACAGTCTAACCTCCATTATGGCTCTGTCACCTAGACTACAGTCTGACCACCTCCATTATGACTCTTTCCCCTAGACTACAGTCTGACCACCTCCATTATGGCTCTGTTCCCTAGACTACAGTCTGACCTCCATTATGACTCTGTCCCCTAGACTACAGTCTGACCAACTCCATTATGGCTCTTTCCCCTAGACTACAGTCTGACCACTTCCATTATGGCTCTGTCCCCTAGACCACAGTCTGACCACCTCCATTATGGCTCTGTCCCCTAGACCACAGTCTGACCACCTCCATTATGGCTCTGTCCCCTAGACTACAGTCTGACCACCTCCATTATGGCTCTGTCCCCTAGACTACAGTCTGACCACCTCCATTATGACTCTGTCCCCTAGACTAGTCTGACCACCTCCATTATGACTCTGTCCCCTAGACTACAGTCTGACCACCTCCATTATGGCTCTGTCCCCTAGACTACAGTCTGACCACCTCCATTTAGACTCTGTCCCCTAGACCACAGTCTGACCACCTCCATTGTGATTCTGTTCCCTAGACTACAGTCAGACCACTTCCATTATGGCTCTGTTCCCTAGACTACAGTCTGACCACCTCCATTATGACTCTTTCCCCTAGACTACAGTCTGACCAACTCCATTATGACTCTGTTCCCTAGATTACAGTCTGACCACCTCCATTATGGCTCTGTCCCCTAGACTACAGCCTGCCCACCTCCATTATGACTCTGTTCCCTAGACTACAGTCTGACCACCTCCATTATGGCTCTTTCCCCTAGACTACAATCTGACCACCTCCATTATGGCTCTGTCCCCTAGACTACAGTCTGACCACCTCCATTATGGCTCTGTCCCCTAGACTACAGTCTGACCACTTCCATTATGGCTCTGTCCCCTAGATTACAGTCTGACCACCTCCATTATGGGTCTGTTCCCTAGACTACAGACTGACCACCTCCATTATGACTCTGTTCCCTAGACTACAGTCTGACCACCTCCATTATGACTCTTTCCCCTAGACTACAGTCTGACCAACTCCATTATGACTCTGTTCCCTAGATTACAGTCTGACCACCTCCATTATGGCTCTGTCCCCTAGACTACAGTCTGACCACCTCCATTATGACTCTGTTCCCTAGACTACAGACTGTCCACCTCCATTATGGCTCTGTTCCCTAGACTACAGTCTGACCACTTCCATTATGGCTCTGTTCCCTAGACTACAGTCTGACCTCCATTATGGCTCTGTTCCCTAGACTACAGTCTGACCTCCATTATGGCTCTGTCCCCTAGACTACAGTCTGACCACCTCCATTATGACTCTGTCCCCTAGACTACAGTCTGACCACCTCCATTATGACTCTGTTCCCTAGACTACAGACTGACCACCTCCATTATGGCTCTGTTCCCTAGACTACAGTCTGACCTCCATTATGGCTCTGTTCCCTAGACTACAGTCTGACCATCTCCATTATGGCTCTGTTCCCTAGACTAAAGTCTGACCACCTCCATTATGGCTCTGTCCCCTAGACTACAGTCTGACCACCTCCATTATGACTCTGTCCCCTAGACTACAGTCTGACCACCTCCATTATGACTCTGTTCCCTAGACTACAGACTGACCACCTCCATTATGGCTCTGTTCCCTAGACTACAGTCTGACCTCCATTATGGCTCTGTTCCCTAGACTACAGTCTGACCATCTCCATTATGACTCTGTTCCCTAGACTACAGTCTGACCACCTCCATTATGGCTCTGTTCCCTAGACTACAGTCTGACCACCTCCATTATGACTCTGTTCCCTAGACTACAGTCTGACCATCTCCATTATGGCTCTGTTCCCTAGACTACAGTGTGACCACCTCCATTATGACTCTGTCCCCTAGACTACTGACTGACCACCTCCATTATGACTCTGTCCCCTAGACTACAGTCTGACCACCTCCATTATGGCTCTGTTCCCTAGACTACAGTCTGACCACTTCCATTATGGCTCTGTTCCCTAGACTACAGTCTAACCTCCATTATGGCTCTGTCACCTAGACTACAGTCTGACCACCTCCATTATGACTCTTTCCCCTAGACTACAGTCTGACCACCTCCATTATGGCTCTGTTCCCTAGACTACAGTCTGACCTCCATTATGACTCTGTCCCCTAGACTACAGTCTGACCAACTCCATTATGGCTCTTTCCCCTAGACTACAGTCTGACCACTTCCATTATGGCTCTGTCCCCTAGACCACAGTCTGACCACCTCCATTATGGCTCTGTCCCCTAGACCACAGTCTGACCACCTCCATTATGGCTCTGTCCCCTAGACTACAGTCTGACCACCTCCATTATGGCTCTGTCCCCTAGACTACAGTCTGACCACCTCCATTATGACTCTGTCCCCTAGACTAGTCTGACCACCTCCATTATGACTCTGTCCCCTAGACTACAGTCTGACCACCTCCATTATGGCTCTGTCCCCTAGACTACAGTCTGACCACCTCCATTTAGACTCTGTCCCCTAGACCACAGTCTGACCACCTCCATTGTGATTCTGTTCCCTAGACTACAGTCAGACCACTTCCATTATGGCTCTGTTCCCTAGACTACAGTCTGACCACCTCCATTATGACTCTTTCCCCTAGACTACAGTCTGACCAACTCCATTATGACTCTGTTCCCTAGATTACAGTCTGACCACCTCCATTATGGCTCTGTCCCCTAGACTACAGCCTGCCCACCTCCATTATGACTCTGTTCCCTAGACTACAGTCTGACCACCTCCATTATGGCTCTTTCCCCTAGACTACAATCTGACCACCTCCATTATGGCTCTGTCCCCTAGACTACAGTCTGACCACCTCCATTATGGCTCTGTCCCCTAGACTACAGTCTGACCACTTCCATTATGGCTCTGTCCCCTAGATTACAGTCTGACCACCTCCATTATGGGTCTGTTCCCTAGACTACAGACTGACCACCTCCATTATGACTCTGTTCCCTAGACTACAGTCTGACCACCTCCATTATGACTCTTTCCCCTAGACTACAGTCTGACCAACTCCATTATGACTCTGTTCCCTAGATTACAGTCTGACCACCTCCATTATGGCTCTGTCCCCTAGACTACAGTCTGACCACCTCCATTATGACTCTGTTCCCTAGACTACAGACTGTCCACCTCCATTATGGCTCTGTTCCCTAGACTACAGTCTGACCACTTCCATTATGGCTCTGTTCCCTAGACTACAGTCTGACCTCCATTATGGCTCTGTTCCCTAGACTACAGTCTGACCTCCATTATGGCTCTGTCCCCTAGACTACAGTCTGACCATCTCCATTATGACTCTGTCCCCTAGACTACAGTCTGACCACCTCCATTATGGCTCTGTCCCCTAGACTACAGTCTGACCACCTCCATTATGGCTCTGTCCTCTAGACCACAGTCTGACCACCTCCATTATGGCTCTGTCCCCTAGACTACAGTGTGACCACCTCCATTATGACTCTGTTCCCTAGACTACTGACTGACCACCTCCATTATGGCTCTGTTCCCTAGACTACTGACTGACCACTTCCATTATGACTCTGTCCCCTAGACTACAGTCTGACCACCTCCATTATGGCTCTGTTCCCTAGACTACAGTCTGACCAACTCCATTATGGCTCTGTTCCCTAGACTACAGTCTGACCTCCATTATGACTCTGTCCCCTAGACTACAGTCTGACCACCTCCATTATGGCTCTTTCCCCCAGACTACAGTCTGACCACTTCCATTATGGCTCTGTCCCCTAGACTACAGTCTGACCACCTCCATTATGGCTCTGTCCCCTAGACCACAGTCTGACCACCTCCATTATGGCTCTGTTCCCTAGACTACTGACTGACCACCTCCATTATGACTCTGTCCCCTAGACTACAGTCTGACCACCTCCATTATGCCTCTGTTCCCTAGACTACAGTCTGACCACTTCCATTATGGCTCTGTTCCCTAGACTACAGTCTGACCTCCAATATGGCTCTGTCACCTAGACTACAGTCTGACCACCTCCATTATGGCTCTGTCCCCTAGACCACAGTCTGACCACCTCCATTATGGCTCTGTTCCCTAGACTACTGACTGACCACCTCCATTATGACTCTGTCCCCTAGACTACAGTCTGACCACCTCCATTATGCCTCTGTTCCCTAGACTACAGTCTGACCACTTCCATTATGGCTCTGTTCCCTAGACTACAGTCTGACCTCCAATATGGCTCTGTCACCTAGACTACAGTCTGACCACCTCCATTATGGCTCTGTCCCCTAGACCACAGTCTGACCATCTCCATTATGGCTCTGTCCCCTAGACTACAGTCTGAGCACCTCCATTATGACTCTGTCCCCTAGACTACAGTCTGACCACGTCCATTGTGACTCTGTTCCCTAGACTACAGTCTGACCAACTCCATTATGGCTCTGTTCCCTAGACTACAGTCTGACCTCCATTATGACTCTGTCCCCTAGACTACAGTCTGACCAACTCCATTATGGCTCTTTCCCCTAGACTACAGTCTGACCACTTCCATTATGGCTCTGTCCCCTAGACTACAGTCTGACCACCTCCATTATGGCTCTGTCCCCTAGACCACAGTCTTACCATCTCCATTATGGCTCTGTCCCCTAGACTACAGTCTGACCACCTCCATTATGACTCTGTCCCCTAGACTAGTCTGACCACCTCCATTGTGACTCTGTTCCCTAGACTACAGTCAGACCACTTCCATTATGGCTCTGTTCCCTAGACTACAGTCTGACCTCCATTATGGCTCTGTCCCCTAGACCACAGTCTGACCACCTCCATTATGACTCTGTTCCCTAGACTACAGACTGACCACCTCCAGTATGGCTCTGTTCCCTAGACTACAGTCTGACCACCTCCATTATGACTCTTTCCCCTAGACTACAGTCTGACCAACTCCATTATGACTCTGTTCCCTAGATTACAGTCTGACCACCTCCATTATGGCTCTGTCCCCTAGACTACAGCCTGACCAACTCCATTATGACTCTGTTCCATAGATTACAGTCTGACCACCTCCATTATGGCTCTGTCCCCTAGACTACAGTCTGACCACCTCCATTATGGCTCTGTTCCCTAGACTACAGTCTGACCACCTCCATTTTGGCACTGTTCCCTAGACTACAGTCTGACCACCTCCATTATGACTCTGTCCCCTAGACTACAGTCTGACCACTTCCATTATGGCTCTGTTCCCTAGACTACAGTCTGACCTCCATTATGGCTCTGTTCCCTAGACTACAGTCTGACCTCCATTATGACTCTGTCCCCTAGACTACAGTCTGACCATCTCCATTATGACTCTGTCCCCTAGACTACAGTCTGACCACCTCCATTATGGCTCTGTCCCCTAGACTACAGCCTGACCACCTCCATTATGGCTCTGTCCTCTAGACCACAGTCTGACCACCTCCATTATGGCTCTGTCCCCTAGACTACAGTGTGACCACCTCCATTATGACTCTGTTCCCTAGACTACTGACTGACCACCTCCATTATGGCTCTGTTCCCTAGACTACTGACTGACCACCTCCATTATGACTCTGTCCCCTAGACTACAGTCTGACCACCTCCATTATGGCTCTGTTCCCTAGACTACAGTCTGACCACTTCCATTATGGCTCTGTTCCCTAGACTACAGTCTGACCACCTCCATTATGACTCTTTCCCCTAGACTACAGTCTGACCAACTCCATTATGGCTCTGTTCCCTAGACTACAGTCTGACCTCCATTATGACTCTGTACCCTAGACTACAGTCTGACCACCTCCATTATGGCTCTTTCCCCCAGACTACAGTCTGACCACTTCCATTATGGCTCTGTCCCCTAGACTACAGTCTGACCACCTCCATTATGGCTCTGTTCCCTAGACTACTGACTGACCACCTCCATTATGACTCTGTCCCCTAGACTACAGTCTGACCACCTCCATTATGCCTCTGTTCCCTAGACTACAGTCTGACCACTTCCATTATGGCTCTGTTCCCTAGACTACAGTCTGACCTCCATTATGGCTCTGTCACCTAGACTACAGTCTGACCACCTCCATTATGACTCTTTCCCCTAGACTACAGTCTGACCAACTCCATTATGGCTCTGTTCCCTAGACTACAGTCTGACCACTTCCATTATGGCTCTGTCCCCTAGACTACAGTCTGACCACCTCCATTATGGCTCTGTTCCCTAGACTACAGTCTGACCTCCATTATGGCTCTGTCCCCTAGACCACAGTCTGACCACCTCCATTATGACTCTGTTCCCTAGACTACAGACTGACCACCTCCAGTATGGCTCTGTTCCCTAGACTACAGTCTGACCACCTTCATTATGACTCTTTCCCCTAGACTACAGTCTGACCAACTCCATTATGACTCTGTTCCCTAGATTACAGTCTGACCACCTCCATTATGGCTCTGTCCCCTAGACTACAGCCTGACCACCTCCATTATGACTCTGTTCCCTAGACTACAGTCTGACCACCTCCATTATGGCTCTTTCCCCTAGACTACAGTCTGACCACCTCCATTATGGCTCTGTCCCCTAGACTACAGTCTGACCACCTCCATTATGGCTCTGTCCCCTAGACTACAGTCTGACCACTTCCATTATGGCTCTGTCCCCTAGATTACAGTCTGACCACCTCCATTATGGGTCTGTTCCCTAGACTACAGACTGACCACCTCCATTATGACTCTGTTCCCTAGACTACAGTCTGACCACCTCCATTATGACTCTTTCCCCTAGACCACAGTCTGACCACCTCCATTGTGACTCTGTTCCCTAGACTACAGTCTGACCACCTCCATTATGGCTCTGTTCCCTAGACTATAGTCTGACCTCCATTATGGCTCTGTCCCCTAGACTACAGTCTGACCATCTCCATTATGGCTCTGTCCCCTAGACTACAGTCTGACCACCTCCATTATGACTCTGTTCCCTAGACTACAGACTGACCACCTCCATTATGGCTCTGTTCCCTAGACTACAGTCTGACCACTTCCATTATGGCTCTGTTCCCTAGACTTCAGTCTGACCACTTCCATTATGGCTCTGTCCCCTAGCCTACAGTCTGACCACCTCCATTATGGCTCTGTCCCCTAGACCACAGTCTGACCACCTCCATTATGGCTCTGTTCCCTAGACTACTGACTGACCACCTCCATTATGACTCTGTCCCCTAGACTACAGTCTGACCACCTCCATTATGGCTCTGTTCCCTAGACTACAGTCTGACCACTTCCATTATGGCTCTGTTCCCTAGACTACAGTCTGACCTCCATTATGGCTCTGTCACCTAGACTACAGTCTGACCACCTCCATTATGACTCTTTCCCCTAGACTACAGTCTGACCAACTCCATTATGGCTCTGTTCCCTAGACTACAGTCTGACCTCCATTATGACTCTGTCCCCTAGACTACAGTCTGACCAACTCCATTATGGCTCTTTCCCCTAGACTACAGTCTGACCACTTCCATTATGGCTCTGTCCCCTAGACTACAGTCTGACCACCTCCATTATGGCTCTGTCCCCTAGACTACAGTCTGACCAACTCCATTATGGCTCTTTCCCCTAGACTACAGTCTGACCACTTCCATTATGGCTCTGTCCCCTAGACTACAGTCTGACCACCTCCATTATGGCTCTGTCCCCTAGACCACAGTCTGACCACCTCCATTATGGCTCTGTCCCCTAGACTACAGTCTGACCACCTCCATTATGACTTTGTCCCCTAGACTAGTCTGACCACCTCCATTATGGCTCTGTCCCCTAGACTACAGTCTGACCACCTCCATTGTGACTCTGTTCCCTAGACTACAGTCAGACCACTTCCATTATGGCTCTGTTCCCTAGACTACAGTCTGACCTCCATTATGGCTCTGTCCCCTAGACCACAGTCTGACCACCTCCATTATGACTCTGTTCCCTAGACTACAGACTGACCACCTCCAGTATGGCTCTGTTCCCTAGACTACAGTCTGACCACCTCCATTATGGCTCTTTCCCCTAGACTACAGTCTGACCACCTCCATTATGGCTCTGTCCCCTAGACTACAGTCTGACCACCTCCATTATGGCTCTGTCCCCTAGACTACAGTCTGACCACTTCCATTATGGCTCTGTCCCCTAGATTACAGTCTGACCACCTCCATTATGGGTCTGTTCCCTAGACTACAGACTGACCACCTCCATTATGACTCTGTTCCCTAGACTACAGTCTGACCAACTCCATTATGGCTCTTTCCCCTAGACTACAGTCTGACCACTTCCATTATGGCTCTGTCCCCTAGACTACAGTCTGACCACCTCCATTATGGCTCTGTCCCCTAGACCACAGTCTGACCACCTCCATTATGGCTCTGTCCCCTAGACTACAGTCTGACCACCTCCATTATGACTTTGTCCCCTAGACTAGTCTGACCACCTCCATTATGGCTCTGTCCCCTAGACTACAGTCTGACCACCTCCATTATGGCTCTGTCCCCTAGACCACAGTCTGACCACCTCCATTATGACTCTGTTCCCTAGACTACAGACTGACCACCTTCATTATGACTCTTTCCCCTAGACTACAGTCTGACCAACTCCATTATGACTCTGTTCCCTAGATTACAGTCTGACCACCTCCATTATGGCTCTGTCCCCTAGACTACAGCCTGACCACCTCCATTATGACTCTGTTCCCTAGATTACAGTCTGACCACCTCCATTATGGCTCTGTCCCCTAGACTAGTCTGACCACCTCCATTGTGACTCTGTTCCCTAGACTACAGTCAGACCACTTCCATTATGGCTCTGTTCCCTAGACTACAGTCTGACCTCCATTATGGCTCTGTCCCCTAGACCACAGTCTGACCACCTCCATTATGACTCTGTTCCCTAGACTACAGACTGACCACCTCCAGTATGGCTCTGTTCCCTAGACTACAGTCTGACCACCTTCATTATGACTCTTTCCCCTAGACTACAGTCTGACCACTTCCATTATGGCTCTGTCCCCTAGATTACAGTCTGACCACCTCCATTATGGGTCTGTTCCCTAGACTACAGACTGACCACCTCCATTATGACTCTGTTCCCTAGACTACAGTCTGACCACCTCCATTATGACTCTTTCCCCTAGACTACAGTCTGACCAACTCCATTATGACTCTGTTCCCTAGATTACAGTCTGACCACCTCCATTATGGCTCTGTCCCCTAGACTACAGTCTGACCACCTCCATTATGACTCTTTCCCCTAGACTACAGTCTGACCAACTCCATTATGGCTCTGTTCCCTAGACTACAGTCTGACCACTTCCATTATGGCTCTGTCCCCTAGACTACAGTCTGACCACCTCCATTATGGCTCTGTCCCCTAGACCACAGTCTGACCATCTCCATTATGGCTCTGTCCCCTAGACTACAGTCTGACCACCTCCATTATGACTCTGTCCCCTAGACTAGTCTGAGCACCTCCATTATGACTCTGTCCCCTAGACTACAGTCTGACCACCTCCATTGTGACTCTGTTCCCTAGACTACAGTCTGACCAACTCCATTATGGCTCTGTTCCCTAGACTACAGTCTGACCTCCATTATGACTCTGTCCCCTAGACTACAGTCTGACCAACTCCATTATGGCTCTTTCCCCTAGACTACAGTCTGACCACTTCCATTATGGCTCTGTCCCCTAGACTACAGTCTGACCACCTCCATTATGGCTCTGTCCCCTAGACCACAGTCTTACCATCTCCATTATGGCTCTGTCCCCTAGACTACAGTCTGACCACCTCCATTATGACTCTGTCCCCTAGACTAGTCTGACCACCTCCATTGTGACTCTGTTCCCTAGACTACAGTCAGACCACTTCCATTATGGCTCTGTTCCCTAGACTACAGTCTGACCTCCATTATGGCTCTGTCCCCTAGACCACAGTCTGACCACCTCCATTATGACTCTGTTCCCTAGACTACAGACTGACCACCTCCAGTATGGCTCTGTTCCCTAGACTACAGTCTGACCACCTTCATTATGACTCTTTCCCCTAGACTACAGTCTGACCAACTCCATTATGACTCTGTTCCCTAGATTACAGTCTGACCACCTCCATTATGGCTCTGTCCCCTAGACTACAGCCTGACCACCTCCATTATGACTCTGTTCCCTAGACTACAGTCTGACCACCTCCATTATGGCTCTTTCCCCTAGACTACAGTCTGACCACCTCCATTATGGCTCTGTCCCCTAGACTACAGTCTGACCACCTCCATTATGGCTCTGTCCCCTAGACTACAGTCTGACCACTTCCATTATGGCTCTGTCCCCTAGATTACAGTCTGACCACCTCCATTATGGGTCTGTTCCCTAGACTACAGACTGACCACCTCCATTATGACTCTGTTCCCTAGACTACAGTCTGACCACCTCCATTATGACTCTTTCCCCTAGACCACAGTCTGACCACCTCCATTGTGACTCTGTTCCCTAGACTACAGTCTGACCACCTCCATTATGGCTCTGTTCCCTAGACTATAGTCTGACCTCCATTATGGCTCTGTCCCCTAGACTACAGTCTGACCATCTCCATTATGGCTCTGTCCCCTAGACTACAGTCTGACCACCTCCATTATGACTCTGTTCCCTAGACTACAGACTGACCACCTCCATTATGGCTCTGTTCCCTAGACTACAGTCTGACCACTTCCATTATGGCTCTGTTCCCTAGACTACAGTCTGACCTCCATTATGGCTCTTTCCCCTAGACTTCAGTCTGACCACTTCCATTATGGCTCTGTCCCCTAGACTACAGTCTGACCACCTCCATTATGGCTCTGTCCCCTAGACCACAGTCTGACCACCTCCATTATGGCTCTGTTCCCTAGACTACTGACTGACCACCTCCATTATGACTCTGTCCCCTAGACTACAGTCTGACCACCTCCATTATGGCTCTGTTCCCTAGACTACAGTCTGACCACTTCCATTATGGCTCTGTTCCCTAGACTACAGTCTGACCTCCATTATGGCTCTGTCACCTAGACTAGTCTGACCACCTCCATTATGGCTCTGTCCCCTAGACTACAGTCTGACCACCTCCATTGTGACTCTGTTCCCTAGACTACAGTCAGACCACTTCCATTATGGCTCTGTTCCCTAGACTACAGTCTGACCTCCATTATGGCTCTGTCCCCTAGACCACAGTCTGACCACCTCCATTATGACTCTGTTCCCTAGACTACAGACTGACCACCTCCAGTATGGCTCTGTTCCCTAGACTACAGTCTGACCACCTCCATTATGGCTCTTTCCCCTAGACTACAGTCTGACCACCTCCATTATGGCTCTGTCCCCTAGACTACAGTCTGACCACCTCCATTATGGCTCTGTCCCCTAGACTACAGTCTGACCACTTCCATTATGGCTCTGTCCCCTAGATTACAGTCTGACCACCTCCATTATGGGTCTGTTCCCTAGACTACAGACTGACCACCTCCATTATGACTCTGTTCCCTAGACTACAGTCTGACCAACTCCATTATGGCTCTTTCCCCTAGACTACAGTCTGACCTCCATTATGGCTCTGTCCCCTAGACTACAGTCTGACCACCTCCATTATGGCTCTGTCCTCTAGACCACAGTCTGACCACCTCCATTATGGCTCTGTCCCCTAGACTACAGTGTGACCACCTCCATTATGACTCTGTTCCCTAGACTACTGACTGACCACCTCCATTATGGCTCTGTTCCCTAGACTACTGACTGACCACCTCCATTATGACTCTGTCCCCTAGACTACAGTCTGACCACCTCCATTATGGCTCTGTTCCCTAGACTACAGTCTGACCACTTCCATTATGGCTCTGTTCCCTAGACTACAGTCTGACCTCCATTATGGCTCTGTCCCCTAGACTACAGTCTGACCACCTCCATTATGACTCTTTCCCCTAGACTACAGTCTGACCTCCATTATGACTCTGTCCCCTAGACTACAGTCTGACCACCTCCATTATGGCTCTGTCCCCTAGACCACAGTCTGACCACCTCCATTATGGCTCTGTCCCCTAGACTACAGTCTGACCACCTCCATTATGACTCTGTCCCCTAGACTAGTCTGACCACCTCCATTATGACTCTGTCCCCTAGACTACAGTCTGACCACCTCCATTTTGACTCTGTCCCCTAGACCACAGTCTGACCACCTCCATTGTGACTCTGTTCCCTAGACTACAGACTCACCAGCTCCATTATGACTCTGTTCCCTAGACTACAGTCTGACCACCTCCATTATGGCTCTGTTCCCTAGACTACAGTCTGACCACTTCCATTATGGCTCTGTCCCCTAGACTACAGTCTGACCATCTCCATTATGACTCTGTCCCCTAGACTACAGTCTGACCACCTCCAGTATGACTCTGTCCCCTAGACTACAGTCTGACCACCTCCATTATGACTCTGTCCCCTAGACTACAGTCTGACCACCTCCATTATGGCTCTGTTCCCTAGACTACAGTCTGACCACCTCCATTATGACTCTGTCCCCTAGACTACAGTCTGACCACCTCCATTATGGCTCTGTTCCCTAGACTACAGTCTGACCACCTCCATTATGGCTCTGTTCCCTAGACTACAGTCTGACCACCTCCATTATGGCTCTGTTCCCTAGACTACAGTCTGACCACCTCCATTATGGCTCTGTTCCCTAGACTACAGTCTGACCACCTCCATTATGGCTCTGTTCCCTAGACTACAGTCTGACCTCCATTATGGCTCTGTCCCCTAGACTACAGTCTGACCTCCATTATGGCTCTGTCCCCTAGACTACAGTCTGACCACCTCCATTATGGCTCTGTTCCCTAGACTACAGTCTGACCACCTCCATTATGGCCCATCCCCCTAGACTACAGTCTGACCCTAACCCTAAAATACCATAAATTACTCCTGTACCTCTCTGATTCAGAGGGGTTAAATGACTCCTGCACCTCTCTGATTCAGAGGGGTTAAATGACTCCTGCACCTCTCTGATCCAGAGGGGTTAAATGACTTCTGCACCTCTCTGATTCAGAGGGGTTAAATGACTCCTGCAGCTCTCTGATTCAGAGGGGTTAAATGACTCCTGCAGCTCTCTGATTCAGAGGGGTAGACCATTCAAAACCAAATTTGGGTATAGATTACTACATTGGGAGAAACATGCCTGTCTACTGTGTGTGTCTGTCTGGCTAGTCATGTGTTATATCTAGTAACTGGTATAGAGAGTAGAGGGATGTGTCTGTCTGGTTAGTCATGTGTTATATCTAGTAACTGGTATAGAGGGATGTGTCTGTCTGGTTAGTCATGTGTTATATCTAGTAACTGGTATAGAGGGATGTGTCTGTCTGGTTAGTCATGTGTTATATCTAGTAACTGGTATAGAGAGTAGAGGGGGTGTGCGTCTGCTGTCTGCCTTAGAGGGATCACTAACATTTCCAAGACCGCTAGTAACCCCCCTCCCAACCCCCCAGGTATAAGGACTACAGAGAGCCTCCATGGTCAGCTGAAGCCTACCAGTTCTCTAAAACCTACTGGGCCGTCCTTGCTGCCAGACTGGCCTTCGTCATCCTGTTCCAGGTATAGTACCACAAATAGCAGGGACACCTATGAACATTTAAACATTACTTTAGTCAGGAGATATTCTATATGTACAGTACCAGTTTGGACACCTACTAGCCACCCTTTGCCTTGATGACAGCTTTGCAAACTCTTGGCGTTCTCTCAACCAACTTCACCTGGAATGCTTTTCCAACATTCTCGAAGGAGTTCCCACTTTTGCTGAGCACTTATTGGCTACTTTTGCTTCACTCTGCAGTCCATCTCATCTCATACCAAACCATCTCAATTGGGTTGAAGTCAGGTGATTGTGGAGGCCAGGTCATCTGATGCAGCACCATCACTCTCCTTCTTGGTCAAATAGCCCTTACACAGCCTGGAGGTGTGTTGGGTCATTGTCCTGTTGAAAAACAAATGATAGTCCCACTGAACACAAACCAGATGGGATTGAGCATCGTTGCAGAATGCTGTGGTAGCCATGTTTGTTAAGTGTGCCTTGAATTCTAAGTCAATCACTGACCGTATCACCAGCAAATCACCATCACACCACCTCCTCTTTGCTTCACGGAGGGAACCACACATGCGGAGATCATTAGTTCACCTACTCTGCGTCTCCCAAAGACACGGCGGTTGGAACCAAAAATCTCAAATTTGGACTCATCACACCAAAGGACAGATTTCAACCAGTCTAATGTCTATTGCTCATGTGTTTTGGCCCAATCAAGTCTCTTCTTCTCATTGGTGTCCTTTAGTAGTGTTGTTTTGCAGCCATGAGGGCCTGATTCATTCTCCTCTGAACGAATGATACACAACTGATTGTCTCAAACGCATTAAGGAAAGAAGTTCCACAGATTAACTTTTAACAACACCTGTTAATTGAAATGCATTCCAGGTGACTACCTCATGAAGCTGGTTGAGAAAATGCCAGAGTGTGCAAAGCTGTCATCAAGGGCAAGTGTGGCTACTTCGAAGAATCTGAAATACTTTTTGGTTACTACATGATTCCATATGTGTTATTTCATAGTTTTGATGTCTTCACTATTATTCTACAATGTAGAAAATTGTAAAAAAAAAGATTTAGAAAAAAAACTTGAATGAGTATCAAACTGACTCTGGAACAGTTACCTGGTACTGTATGTAATATCAAACTGACTCTGGAACAGTTACCTGGTACTGTATGTAATATCAAACTGACTCTGGAACAGTTCCTGGTACTGTATGTAATATCAAACTGACTCTGGAACAGTTACCTGGTACTGTATGTAATATCAAACTGACTCTGGAACAGTTTGGTTGGACCACTTGTGGTTGCAGTGTGGTTGGACCACTTGTGGTTGCAGTGTGGTTGGACCACTTGTGGTTGTAGTGTGGTTGGACCACTTGTGGTTGTAGTGTGGTTGGACCACTTGTGGTTGTAGTGTGGTTGGACCACTTGTGGTTGTAGTGTGGTTGGACCACTTGTGGTTGTAGTGTGGTTGTATTTTAGTCACAGTGGAGCATTTATCAGATGATTCAGTACATCACCAACCAGTTTAACAAACTCCTGTCTTCTGTTGTCGCTTTGTGCTCCATCCTTCCTTCAATCTCCACCCTGACGTCCATGACACTGTCTCCATCAGAACCTGGTGATGTTCCTGAGCCTGCTGGTTGCCTGGGTGATCCCAGACGTACCGAAGAACATCAGTGAGCAGCTGAAGAGAGAGAAGACTCTGCTGGTGGACGTGTTCCTCCGGGAGGAGAAGGAGAAGTTCCACCTCCTCCAGAGCCTCTTCTCCTCCAAGGACCAGCCCAGCCAGGGTCACCCCGACACGGCCCACTTCCGTACTCTACCCCTAGGCCTCTCTCAGGGCCTAGGCCAGCCCCCGGGCGGAGAGGGAGGGGAATCCCGGGTGAGATGCAGGGCTGCCAGTTTCAGCCAGTTCACCAGACAGATGTCCATGTCTCCTAGCAACGACGCAGCCCGACACACAGCGGTCTGACACGCTACTGTAGTGGTTGGATACAAACATTCTTTATCCCCACAGGAGAGGTTCAGACACTAGTGTGGTAGCTACATGGAGTCTGAATGCTGTGATCTCTCACCCATGTAGACTTGGTGTTCTCTTTCTGAAGCAGTGTGATGATGGAACATACTGATCATGGACTTGTTCTTCTGGCCGGATAATCTACATATTCTTGACCATTGTATGTTAATCTGCATGATGAGAAGTGACTGTATAGTTCCCTTAAGGAAAAACACCTTCAGCCTGACGGTCTTCTCTGAGAGAGCTTCCATGTCTGGAACACACATGGAGCTGCTGTTTACGGTACCTTCACCAATAACCTAAAGACATGGCTAACGGACAGTCCGGTGTGTCAACACCATCCCCCAGCTGTGTAGACCTGCTTTCCATGCTGTCTGCTATACAGTCTTGGCTCTTTTTCTGTCATGCTGTTTGGTTTCTATTTGTGTTGTTGCTTTCTGTCTGTCTGTGTTACTGATCATATGTTGCTCTGTCTGTCTGTCTGTGTTAAGTGTTACTGGTCATATGTTGCTCTGTCTGTCTGTCTGTCTGTCTCTGTCTGTCTGTCTGTGTTAAGTGTTACTGGTCATATGTTGCTCTGTCTGTCTGTCTGTCTGTGTTACTGGTCATATGTTGCTCTGTCTGTCTGTCTGTCTGTGTTAAGTGTTACTGGTCATATGTTGCTCTGTCTGTCTGTGTCTGTCTGTCTGTGTCTCTGTGTGTTACTGGTCATATGTTGGTCTGTCTGTCTGTCTGTGTCTCTGTCTGTCTGTGTGTTACAGGTCATATGTTGCTCTGTCTGTGTTACTGGTCATATGTTGCTCTGTCTGTCTGTCTCTCTCTGTCTATCTGCGTGTTACTGGTTATGTTGCTCTGTCTGTCTGTGTCTCTGTCTGTATGTGTGTTACTGGTCATATGTTGGTCTGTCTGTGTTACTGGTCATATGTTGCTCTGTCTGTCTGTCTCTGTCTGTCTGTTACTGGTTATATGTTGCTCTGTCTGTGTTACTGGTTATATGTTGCTCTGTCTGTGTTACTGGTTATGTTGCTCTGTCTGTGTTACTGGTCATATGTTGCTCTGTCTGTGTTACTGGTCATATGTTGCTCTGTCTGTGTTACTGGTTATATGTTGCTCTGTCTGTCTGCGTGTTACTGGTCATATGTTGCTCTGTCTGTCTGCGTGTTACTGGTCATATGTTGCTCTGTCTGTGTTACTGGTTATGTTGCTCTGTCTGTGTTACTGGTTATATGTTGTTCTGTCTGTGCTTATTGTCTGTCTATATTGTTATTGGATTTGTTTTTAATAACCTTCCCAGGGACTCGGGTCGAAAATTAGCTGGGTAATGTACATGTTGAGGTTCAGAATATATAACTGGGTAATGTACATGTTGAGGTCCAGAGTATATAATTGGGTAATGTACATGTTGAGGTTCAGAGTGTATAACTGGGTAATGTACATGTTGAGGTCCAGAGTGTATAACTTGGTAATGTACATGTTGAGGTCCAGCATGTATAACTGGGTAATGTATAGAATATCAAGGTCCAGAGTGTATAACTGGGTAATGTACATGTTGAGGTCCAGAGTGTATAACTGGGTAATGTACATGTTGAGGTGTTAGCATCTTTCACATTTCACAGGTGTTAGCATCTTTCACATTTCACAAGAGGGGACATTTGGTCCATATTCTTGCCTGTAACTTGGAAAGAGAGGGTGGAGCTCTTCGTTCTTCGTCTCTTCTCTTAAAGCCCATGCAGTTGTTGAAAGTGTATTTTTAAATCATCATCATTGTACTGCTAATAAATCACTGTTTATTTCATGAAAATAATATATTTTGGTAATTTATTTCCCTGAGCCTCATTTTGCCATTGAAATGCTCAGTCTGATCATGTGGCCGTGTTGATATAAATGTAATATACAGAGCCCTGATTGGCAGATAGGATGGTCCAGACTTGGGTTTCCCAAACTCAGTGCTGGGGCCCCTTGGGTGGACCTTTTGGTTTGTCCCCCAGCACTACTCCGCTGATTCAGATAATCACAGCTTGATGATGAGTTGGTTATTTGAATCAGCTTTGTAGTTCAAAAAACACCGTGTGCACCTAGGGGGGGGCCCCAGGACTGAGTTTGACTTCTACCCGCTTACCCCTTCAAAGTAGGTGGAGACATATCAGAGGAGATTGGTGGCACTTTAATTGGGGAGAACAGGCTCGTATTAACGACTGGTATGGATAATGGCACCTTAATTAGGGAGGACAGGCTCTTGTTCATGACTGGTATGGATAACTGGTAGGGATAATGGCACCTTAATTAGGGAGGACAGGCTCTTGTTCATGACTGGTATGGATAATGGCACCTTAATTGGGGAGGACAGGCTCGTGTTCATGACTGGTATTGTATCAAACACGTTTCCATGTGTTTGATGCCATTACATTCACTCTGACCATTATTATGAGCCATCCTCCCCTCAGCAGCCTCCTGTGATGTATATTCAAATAAAATATGACTGGTCGTTTGTCAGAATAACCAGATCAGATTGTGATGTCATGACCGGGGCCATGAAATTACAGGCATTTATTTCAGAAAGCTCTTTCCCAAAAAAAAGGTATTATCATTGAGTGTTGTATGTCTTAACAACACTGGGAACAATTTGGACGGCACTGCTTCTTTAACCCTCTACTGCAGTGGTTCTGTAACCTTCTACTGCAGTGGTTCTGAAACCTACTGCAGTGGTTCTGTAACCATCTACTGCAGTGGTTCTGTAACCATCTACTGCAGTGGTTCTGAAACCTACTGCAGTGGTTCTGTAACCCTCTACTGCAGTGGTTCTGTAACCCTCTACTGCAGTGGTTCTGTAACCTTCTACTGCAGTGGTTCTGTAACCTTCTACTGCAGTGGTTCTGTAACCTTCTACTGCAGTGGTTCTGAAACCTACTGCAGTGGTTCTGTAACCTTCTACTGCAGTGGTTCTGTAACCTTCTACTGCAGTGGTTCTGTACCCTTCTACTGCAGTGGTTCTGTAACCCTCTACCGCAGTGGTTCTGTAACCTTCTACTGCAGTGGTTCTGTACCCTTCTACTGCAGTGGTTCTGTAACCCTCTACCGCAGCGGTTCTGTAACCTTCTACTGCAGTGGTTCTGTAACCTTCTACTGCAGTGGTTCTGTAACCTTCTACTGCAGTGGTTCTATAACCTTCTACTGCAGTGGTTCTGTAACCTTCTACTGCAGTGGTTCTGTAACCTTCTACTGCAGTGGTTCTGTAACCTCCTACTGCAGTGGTTCTGTAACCTTCTACTGCAGTGGTTCTGTAACCTTCTACTGCAGAGTTATGTAACCTTCTACTGCACTGCTTCTTCAACCTTTTACTGCAGTGCTTCTGTAACCTTCTACTGCAGTGGTTCTGTAACCTTCTACTGCAGTGGTTCTGTAACCTTCTACTGCAGTGGGCTAAATCAGGGCCACACAGAGGTCTGTAACCTTCTACTGCAGTGGGCTAAATCAGGGCCACACAGAGGTCTGTAACCTTCTACTGCAGTGGGCTAAATCAGGGCCACACAGAGGTCTGTAACCTTCTACTGCAGTGGGCTAAATCAGGGCCACACAGAGGTCTGTAACCTTCTACTGCAGTGGGCTAAATCAGGGCCACACAGAGGTCTGTAACCTTCTACTGCAGTGGGCTAAATCAGGGCCACACAGAGGTCTGTAACCTTCTACTGCAGTGGGCTAAATCAGGGCCACACATAGGTCTGTAACCTTCTACTGCAGTGGTTCTGTAACCTTCTACTGCAGTGGGTCTGTAACCTTCTACTGCAGTGGGTCTGTAACCTTCTACTCCAGTGGTTCTGTAACCTTCTACTGCAGTGGTTCTGTAACCTTCTACTGCAGTGGGCTAAATCAGGGCCACACAGAGGTCTGTAACCTTCTACTGCAGTGGGCTAAATCAGGGCCACACAGAGGTCTGTAACCTTCTACTGCAGTGGGCTAAATCAGGGCCACACAGAGGTCTGTAACCTTCTACTGCAGTGGGCTAAATCAGGGCCACACAGAGGTCTGTAACCTTCTACTGCAGTGGGTCTGTAACCTTCTACTGCAGTGGGCTAAATAAGGGCCACACAGAGGTCTGTAACCTTCTACTGCAGTGGGTCTGTAACCTTCTACTGCAGTGGGCTAAATAAGGGCCACACAGAGGTCTGTAACCTTCTACTGCAGTGGTTCTGTAACCTTCTACTGCAGTGGGTCTGTAACCTTCTACTGCAGTGGGTCTGTAACCTTCTACTGCAGTGGGTCTGTAACCTTCTACTGCAGTGGATCTGTAACCTTCTACTGCAGTGGTTCTGTAACCTTCTACTGCAGTGGTTCTGTAACCTTCTACTGCAGTGGATCTGTAACCTTCTACTGCAGTGGTTCTGTAACCTTCTACTGTAGTGGTTCTGTAACCTTCTACTGCAGTGGGCTAAATCAAGACCACACAGAGCTCTGTAACCTTCTACTGCAGTGGGCTAAATCAGGGCCACACAGAGGTCTGTAACCTTCTACTGCAGTGGGCTAAATCAGGGCCACACAGAGGTCTGTAACCTTCTACTGCAGTGGTTCTGTAACCTTCTACTGCAGTGGTTCTGTAACCTTCTACTGCAGTGGGTCTGTAACCTTCTACTCCAGTGGTTCTGTAACCTTCTACTGCAGTGGGCTAAATCAGGGCCACACAGAGGTCTGTAACCTTCTACTGCAGTGGGCTAAATCAGGGCCACACAGAGGTCTGTAACCTTCTACTGCAGTGGTTCTGTAACCTTCTACTGCAGTGGTTCTGTAACCTTCTACTGCAGTGGGTCTGTAACCTTCTACTGCAGTGGTTCTGTAACCTTCTACTGCAGTGGGCTAAATCAGGGCCACACAGAGGTCTGTAACCTTCTACTGCAGTGGGCTAAATCAGGGCCACACAGAGGTCTGTAACCTTCTACTGCAGTGGGCGAAATCAGGGCCACACAGAGGTCTGTAACCTTCTACTGCAGTGGGCTAAATCAGGGCCACACAGAGGTCTGTAACCTTCTACTGCAGTGGGCTAAATCAGGGCCACACAGAGGTCTGTAACCTTCTACTGCAGTGGGCTAAATCAGGGCCACACAGAGGTCTGTAACCTTCTACTGCAGTGGTTCTGTAACCTTCTACTGCAGTGGGTCTGTAACCTTCTACTGCAGTGGGCTAAATCAGGGCCACACAGAGGTCTGTAACCTTCTACTGCAGTGGGCTAAATCAGGGCCACACAGAGGTCTGTAACCTTCTACTGCAGTGGGTCTGTAACCTTCTACTGCAGTGGGTCTGTAACCTTCTACTGCAGTGGGCTAAATAAGGGCCACACAGAGGTCTGTAACCTTCTACTGCAGTGGGTCTGTAACCTTCTACTGCAGTGGGCTAAATAAGGGCCACACAGAGGTCTGTAACCTTCTACTGCAGTGGTTCTGTAACCTTCTACTGCAGTGGGTCTGTAACCTTCTACTGCAGTGGGTCTGTAACCTTCTACTGCAGTGGGTCTGTAACCTTCTACTGCAGTGGGTCTGTAACCTTCTACTGCAGTGGATCTGTAACCTTCTACTGCAGTGGTTCTGTAACCTTCTACTGCAGTGGTTCTGTAACCTTCTACTGCAGTGGATCTGTAACCTTCTACTGCAGTGGTTCTGTAACCTTCTACTGCAGTGGTTCTGTAACCTTCTACTGCAGTGGGCTAAATCAAGACCACACAGAGGTCTGTAACCTTCTACTGCAGTGGGCTAAATCAGGGCCACACAGAGGTCTGTAACCTTCTACTGCAGTGGGCTAAATCAGGGCCACACAGAGGTCTGTAACCTTCTACTGCAGTGGGTCTGTAACCTTCTACTGCAGTGGGCTAAATAAGGGCCACACAGAGGTCTGTAACCTTCTACTGCAGTGGGTCTGTAACCTTCTACTGCAGTGGGCTAAATAAGGGCCACACAGAGGTCTGTAACCTTCTACTGCAGTGGTTCTGTAACCTTCTACTGCAGTGGGTCTGTAACCTTCTACTGCAGTGGGTCTGTAACCTTCTACTGCAGTGGGTCTGTAACCTTCTACTGCAGTGGGTCTGTAACCTTCTACTGCAGTGGATCTGTAACCTTCTACTGCAGTGGTTCTGTAACCTTCTACTGCAGTGGTTCTGTAACCTTCTACTGCAGTGGATCTGTAACCTTCTACTGCAGTGGTTCTGTAACCTTCTACTGCAGTGGTTCTGTAACCTTCTACTGCAGTGGGCTAAATCAAGACCACACAGAGCTCTGTAACCTTCTACTGCAGTGGGCTAAATCAGGGCCACACAGAGGTCTGTAACCTTCTACTGCAGTGGGCTAAATCAGGGCCACACAGAGGTCTGTAACCTTCTACTGCAGTGGGCGAAATCAGGGCCACACAGAGGTCTGTAACCTTCTACTGCAGTGGGCTAAATCAGGGCCACACAGAGGTCTGTAACCTTCTACTGCAGTGGGCTAAATCAGGGCCACACAGAGGTCTGTAACCTTCTACTGCAGTGGGCTAAATCAGGGCCACACATAGGTCTGTAACCTTCTACTGCAGTGGTTCTGTAACCTTCTACTGCAGTGGTTCTGTAACCTTCTACTGCAGTGGGTCTGTAACCTTCTACTCCAGTGGTTCTGTAACCTTCTACTGCAGTGGGCTAAATCAGGGCCACACAGAGGTCTGTAACCTTCTACTGCAGTGGGCTAAATCAGGGCCACACAGAGGTCTGTAACCTTCTACTGCAGTGGTTCTGTAACCTTCTACTGCAGTGGTTCTGTAACCTTCTACTGCAGTGGGTCTGTAACCTTCTACTGCAGTGGTTCTGTAACCTTCTACTGCAGTGGGCTAAATCAGGGCCACACAGAGGTCTGTAACCTTCTACTGCAGTGGGCTAAATCAGGGCCACACAGAGGTCTGTAACCACCTACTGCAGTGGGCGAAATCAGGGCCACACAGAGGTCTGTAACCTTCTACTGCAGTGGGCTAAATCAGGGCCACACAGAGGTCTGTAACCTTCTACTGCAGTGGGCTAAATCAGGGCCACACAGAGGTCTGTAACCTTCTACTGCAGTGGTTCTGTAACCTTCTACTGCAGTGGTTCTGTAACCTTCTACTGCAGTGGGTCTGTAACCTTCTACTGCAGTGGGCTAAATCAGGGCCACACAGAGGTCTGTAACCTTCTACTGCAGTGGGCTAAATCAGGGCCACACAGAGGTCTGTAAACTTCTACTGCAGTTGGCTAAATCAGGGCCACACAGAGGTCTGTAACCTTCTACTGCAGTGGTTCTGTAACCTTCTACTGCAGTGGGTCTGTAACCTTCTACTGCAGTGGGTCTGTAACCTTCTACTGCAGTGGTTCTGTAACCGTCTACTGCAGTGGGCTAAATCAGGGCCACACAGATGTCTGTAACCTTCTACTGCAATGGGCTAAATCAGGGCCACACAGAGGTCTGTAACCTTCTACTGCAGTGGGCTAAATCAGGGCCACACAGAGGTCTGTAACCTTCTACTGCAGTGGTTCTGTAACCTTCTACTGCAGTGGGCTAAATCAGGGCCACACAGATGTCTGTAACCTTCTACTGCAGTGGGCTAAATCAGGGCCACACAGAGGTCTGTAACCTTCTACTGCAGTGGGCTAAATCAGGGCCACACAGAGGTCTGTAACCTTCTACTGCAGTGGGCTAAATCAGGGCCACACAGAGGTCTGTAACCTTCTACTGCAGTGGGCTAAATCAGGGCCACACAGAGGTCTGTAACCTTCTACTGCAGTGGGTCTGTAACCTTCTACTGCAGTGGGCTAAATAAGGGCCACACAGAGGTCTGTAACCTTCTACTGCAGTGGGTCTGTAACCTTCTACTGCAGTGGGCTAAATAAGGGCCACACAGAGGTCTGTAACCTTCTACTGCAGTGGTTCTGTAACCTTCTACTGCAGTGGGTCTGTAACCTTCTACTGCAGTGGGTCTGTAACCTTCTACTGCAGTGGGTCTGTAACCTTCTACTGCAGTGGGTCTGTAACCTTCTACTGCAGTGGGTCTGTAACCTTCTACTGCAGTGGGTCTGTAACCTTCTACTGCAGTGGGTCTGTAACCTTCTACTGCAGTGGGTCTGTAACCTTCTACTGCAGTGGTCTGTAACCTTCTACTGCAGTGGGCTAAATCAGGGCCACACAGAGGTCTGTAACCTTCTACTGCAGTGGTTCTGTAACCTTCTACTGCAGTGGGCTAAATCAGGGCCACACAGAGGTCTGTAACCTTCTACTGCAGTGGGTCTGTAACCTTCTACTGCAGTGGGCTAAATCAGGGCCACACAGAGGTATGTAACCTTCTACTGCGGTGGGCTAAATCAGGGCCACACAGAGGTCTGTAACCTTCTACTGCAGTGGTTCTGTAACCTTCTACTGCAGTGGGTCTGTAACCTTCTACTGCAGTGGGTCTGTAACCTTCTACTGTAGTGTTTCTGTAACCTTCTACTGCAGTGGGCTAAATCAGGGCCACACAGAGGTCTGTAACCTTCTACTGCAGTGGGCTAAATCAGGGCCACACAGAGGTCTGTAACCTTCTACTGCAGTGGTTCTGTAACCTTCTACTGCAGTGGGTCTGTAACCTTCTACTGCAGTGGGTCTGTAACCTTTTACTGCAGTGGTTCTGTAACCTTCTACTGCAGTGGGCTAAATCAGGGCCACACAGAGGTCTGTAACCTTCTACTGCAGTGGTTCTGTAACCTTCTACTGCAGTGGGCTAAATCAGGGCCACACAGAGGTCTGTAACCTTCTACTGCAGTGGTTCTGTAACCTTCTACTGCAGTGGGCTAAATCAGGGCCACACAGAGGTCTGTAACCTTCTACTGCAGTGGTTCTGTAACCTTCTACTGCAGTGGGTCTGTAACCTTCTACTGCAGTGGGTCTGTAACCTTCTACTGCAGTGGGTCTGTAACCTTCTACTGCAGTGGGTCTGTAACCTTCTACTGCAGTGGTTCTGTAACCTTCTACTGCAGTGGGTCTGTAACCTTCTACTGCAGTGGGTCTGTAACCTTCTACTGCAGTGGTTCTGTAACCTTCTACTGCAGTGGGTCTGTAACCTTCTACTGCAGTGGGTCTGTAACCTTCTACTGCAGTGGTTCTGTAACCTTCTACTGAAGTGGATCTGTAACCTTCTACTGCAGTGGGCTAAATAAGGGCCACACAGAGGTCTGTAACCTTCTACTGCAGTGGGTCTGTAACCTTCTACTGCAGTGGGTCTGTAACCTTCTACTGCAGTGGTTCTGTAACCTTCTACTGCAGTGGGTCTGTAACCTTCTACTGCAGTGGGTCTGTAACCTTCTACTGCAGTGGGTCTGTAACCTTCTACTGCAGTGGGTCTGTAACCTTCTACTGCAGTGGGTCTGTAACCTTCTACTGCAGTGGGTCTGTAACCTTCTACTGCAGTGGGTCTGTAACCTTCTACTGCAGTGGGTCTGTAACCTTCTACTGCAGTGGGTCTGTAACCTTCTACTGCAGTGGGTCTGTAACCTTCTACTGCAGTGGGTCTGTAACCTTCTACTGCAGTGGTTCTGTTACCTTCTACTGCAGTGGGTCTGTAACCTTCTACTGCAGTGGGTCTGTAACCTTCTACTGCAGTGGGTCTGTAACCTTCTACTGCAGTGGGTCTGTAACCTTCTACTGCAGTGGGTCTGTAACCTTCTACTGCAGTGGGTCTGTAACCTTCTACTGCTTTTAGTTTAGTTTATTAATTCGACCATTTTTAAAAACAAGAACACATAAAACTTGAAAAAGCAATACTGTATAGTAGGTGTGGCTGTCAGCTGGCCGCCCCCCAGTCCCTGTACCAGGTGAATGTGACTGACTCGCACAGTCTACTGTTGGGAGGGAAGGGGAGCAATCTGTGGTGGGATGGGTACAGTCTCTAGTGATGTGTTGCTGTTCCCTTACGAGAACACAGTTACTCTAGTGTGTTTATCCCATTGAGTGACTAGCATAGTCCCTCAAGCAAAATAGAATGAAGGATAGTCACATTTTATTTCACCTTTATTTAACTAGTTGAGAACAAGTTCTCATTTACAACTGCGGCCTGGCCAAGATAAAGCAAAGCAGAGCGACACCAACAACAACACATGGAGTAAACACCATGTACAGTCCATAACAATAGGAAAGTCTGTGTACAGTGTCTTATTATTTATTAATACTTATTTTCCACCATCATTTGCAAATAAATTCATTAAAAATCCTACAATGTGATTTTCTGGATTTCTTTTCTAATTTTGTCTGTCATAGTTGAAGTGTACCTATGATGAAAATTACAGGCCTCTCATCTTTTTAAGTGGGAGAACTTGCACAATTGGTGGCTGGCTAAATACTTTTTTTGCCCCACTAAGTAAGATTAGGGAGATAAGGCCATAAATAGGCCACAGTGGCAAAATAATTACAATTTAGCAATTAAACACTGGCGTGATAGATGTGCAGAAGATTAATGTGCAAGTAGACATACTGGTATTTATAGGGGTTGGTGGGCCAGGGTATTTATAGGGGGTTGGGGGGCCCAGTTATTTATAGGGGGTTGGGGGCCCAGGTATTTATAGGGGGTTGGGGGGGCCCAGGTATTTATAGGGGGTTGGGGGGGCCCAGGTATTTATAGGGGGTTGGGGGGGCCCAGGTATTTATAGGGGGTTGGGGGGGCCCAGGTATTTATAGGGGGTTGGGGGGGCCCAGGTATTTATAGGGGGTTGGGGGGGCCCAGGTATTTATAGGGGGTTGGGGTGCCAGGTATTTATAGGGTTGGGGGGGCAGGTATTTATAGGGGGTTGGGGGCCCAGGTATTTATAGGGGGTTGGGGGCCCAGGTATTTATAGGGGGTTGGGGGGCCCAGGTATTTAAAGGGGGTTGGGGTGCCCAGGTATTTGTAGGGTTGGGAGGCCCAGGTATTTTTAGGGGGTATTTATAGGGGGTTGGGGGGCCCAGTTATTTATAGGGGGTTGGGGGGCCCAGGTATTTATAGGGGGTTGGGGGGGCCCAGGTATTTATATGGGGTTGGGGGGGCCCAGGTATTTATAGGGGGTTGGGGGGGCCCAGGTATTTATAGGGGGTTGGGGGGGCCCAGGTATTTATAGGGGGTTGGGGGTGCCAGGTATTTATAGGGTTGGGGGGGCAGGTATTTATAGGGGGTTGGGGGCCCAGGTATTTATAGGGGGTTGGGGGGCCCAGGTATTTATAGGGGGTTGGGGGGCCCAGGTATTTAAAGGGGGTTGGGGTGCCCAGGTATTTGTAGGGTTGGGAGGCCCAGGTATTTTTAGGGGGTATTTATAGGGGGTTGGGGGGCCCAGGTATTTATAGATGGTTGGGGGGCCCAGGTATTTATAAGGGGTTGGGGGGGCCCAGGTATTTATAGGGGGTTGGGGGGGCCCAGGTATTTATAGGGGGTTGGGGGGCCCAGGTATTTATAGGGGGTTGGGGGGCCCAGGTATTTATAGGGGGTTGGAGGGCCCAGGTATTTATAGGGGGTTGGGGGGCCCAGGTATTTATAGGGGGTTGGGGGCATGCGCATGACATCCGTGGCACGGCATTACTCTGAAATAAACATCTCGCCCTCTCCTGCCGCCAGAAGGAAGGATATCCCATTTAGTGACTAGCAGATTCCCTAGCTCATAGAAGAGGGGGAGGAAGAAGGAGGGAAGAAAGGAAGAGAGAAAGTAAATGAGGTGGCGAGGGAGAGGAACGACATCAGAATAAGAGTAGCCCACCAGACTACGATGATGATGATGGCTGTGAGATGAGATCATTACTTTTTTTATTTATTTTTTATTTTTACTTGCTATATTGTATTTACTTTGCCATCATGGCCTTTTTTGCCTTTACCTCCCTTCTCACCTCATTTGCTCACATTGTATATAGACTTGTTTATACTGCATTATTGACTGTATGTTTGTTTTTACTCCATGTGTAACTCGGTGTCGTTTTATCTGTCGAACTGCTTTGCTTTATCTTGGCCAGGTCGCAATTGTAAATGAGAACTTGTTCTCAACTTGCCTACCTGGTTAAATAAAGGTGTTCTCAACTAGCCTACCTGGTTAAATAAAGGTGTTCTCAACTAGCCTACCTGGTTAAATAAAGGTGTTCTCAACTAGCCTACCTGGTTAAATAAAGGTGTTCTCAACTAGCCTACCTGGTTAAATAAAGGTGTTCTCAACTAGCCTACCTGGTTAAATAAAGGTGTTCTCAACTAGCCTACCTGGTTAAATAAAGGTAAAATAAATAAATAAATAAAATTACTGATTCATGAGGACAGAGTGAACTGGGACAGATTCACAGAGGTCTGATGTATCCTAGCCCAGCTCCTGTAACATCACAACTCTGTCAGAACATGCTGCTAGTCAGACTGCCTAATCACTTCACTCTGTTAGCTAGGAGACATTACAACTCTGTATGGGACCTGACTGTCAGAGCACTGAGTTCGGAACAGCCATCCCTCTGGATTAAACCTGTCAGAACAACCCAGCCCTGTAACATCATAGTGAATGAAACCTACAGTGCATTCGTAAAAGACCCTTTGACTTTTTCCATATTTTGTGACATTACACCTTTAATCTAAAATTAAGGGTGTAATGTCTTCATCAATCTAGAGACACTACCTCATAATCACAATGCAAAAACAGGTTTTAAGGAATTTTAGCACATTTTAAAAATTTAAACAAAAGATACCTTATTTACGTCAGTATTCAGACCCTTTTCTATGAGACTTGAAATTGAGCTCAGGTGCATCCTGTTTCCGTTGATCATCCTTGAGATGTTTCTACAACTTTATTGGAGTCCACCTGTGGTAAATTCAATTGATTGGACATGAATTGTCTATATATGGAGAAAAAACCAAGCTATCTGTAGAGCTCCGAGACAGGATTGTGTCGAGGCACAGATCTGGGGAAAGGAACCAAAAAATTTCTGCAACATTGAAGGTCTCCAAGACCACAGTGGCCTCCATCATTCTTAAATGGAAGACGTTTGGAACCACCAAGACTCTTCCTAGAGCTGCCCGCCTGGCCAAACTGAGAAATCGGGGAGAAGGGCCTTGGTCAGAGAGGTGACCAAGAACCCGATGGTCACTCTGACAGAGCTCCAGAGTTCCTCTGTGGAGAACATTCCAGAAGGACAACCATCTCTGCAGCACTCCACCAATCAGGTCTTTATGGTAGAGTGGCCAAAAGAAAAGCCACTCCTCAGTAAAAGGCACATGACAGCTCGCTTGGAGTTTGCCAAAAGGAATCTAAAGAACTCACACCATGAGAAACAAGATTCTCTGGTCTGATGAAACCAAGATCTAACTAGCTGTGCAGCAACGCTCCCCATCCAACCTGACAGAGCTTGAGAGGATCTGCAGAGAAGAATGGGAGAAACTCCCCAAATACAGGTGTGGCAAGCATCATACCCAAGAAGACTTAAGGCTGTAATCTCTGCCAAAGGTGCTTCAACAAAGTACTGAGTAAAAGGGTCTGAATAGTTGTTTTTGCTTTTTCATTATGGAGTATTGTGTGTAGATTTAAAACAATTTATTCCATTTTAGAATAAGGTTGTAACGTAACAAAATGTGGAGAAAGTCAATTAGTCTGAATACTTTTCGAATGCCCTGTATCTATCTGACCCAGATGACAGCAGAACAGAGAAGGAGCAGAACAGGATAATGTAAGGAGAGCCTGTGTTCTGAAGTCATAAACAGCCACCAGGCTGCACTTTCACAGGGTGTCATGTGTTGGCTACACCTCTACATTCCCCTATTGTGTGCGTGCATGTGCGTGTGTGCGTGCGTGCTTAAGCCCAGCCTCTGGCACATTCCTGAACCGGCTCCACAAAACTTTGATGAACTGATTTGTCTCAGGTGATGTTTACTATGTCTCTCTCTCTCTTTCTCTCAATTCAAATTCAATTTACGGGGCTTTATTGGCATGGGGGACATATGATAACATTGCCAAAACAAGTGAAATAGATAATAAACAAAAATGAAATAAACTATCAAAATGAACAGTAAACATTACACTCACAGAAGTTCCAAAATAATAGAGATTTCAAATGTCATTATGGCTAGATACAGTGTTGTAACAATGTGCAAATGGTTCAAGTACAAAAGGGAAAATAAATAAGCATAAATTTGGGTTGTATTTACAATGGTGTTTATTCTTCACTGGTTGCCCTTTTTTGTGGCAACGGCTCACAAATCTTGCTGCTGTGATGACACACTGTGGTATTTCACCCAGTAGATATGGGAGTTGATCAAAATTGGGTTTGTTTTCAAATTATTTGTGGATCTGTGTAATCTGAGGGAAATATGTGTCTCTAATATGGTCATACATTTGGCAGGAGGTTAGGAAGTGTGCACATAGCCTGTCTCCCTTGAGAGTCAGGTCTCCCTACGACAGCCTTTCTCAATAGCAAGGCTATGCTCACTGAGTCTGTACAGTCAAAAAGATTTCCTTCATTTTGGGTCAGTCACAGTGGTCAGGTATTCTGCTACTGTGTACTCTCTGTTTAGGGCCAAATAGCATTCTAGTTTGCTCTGTTTTTTGTTAGTTCTTTCCAATGTGTCAAGTAATTAACTGAGTTTTTTCATGATTTGGTCGGGTCTAATTGTGCTGCTGTTCTGGGGCTCGGTGGGGTGTGTTTGTGTTTGTGAACAGAGCCCCAGGACCAGCTTGCTTAGGGGACTCTTCTCCAGGTTCATCTCACTGTAGGTGATGACTTTGTCATGGAAGGTTTGGGAATCGCTTCCTTTTAGGTGGTTGTAGAATATAACGGCTCTTTTCTGGATTTTGCTAATTAGCGAGAATTAGCCTAAATCACTGCATGTATTATTTGGTGTTTTACGTGTTACACAGGATATTTTTGCACAATTATGCATGCATTCTCAATTTGGTGTTTGTCCCATTTTGTGAATTCTTGGTTGGTGAGCGGACCCCAGACCTCACAACCATAAAGGGCAATGGGTTCTATCGCTGATTCAAGTATTTTTTGCCAGATTTCTATGTAGAATTTATGTTCCTTCGATGGCATAGAAGGCCCTTCTTACCTTGTCTCTCAGATCGTTCACAGCTTTGTGGAAGTTACCTGTGGCGTTGATGATTAGGCCAAGGTATGTATAGTCTTTTGTGTATTCTAGGGCAATGGTGTCTAGATGGAATTTGTATTCGTGTTCCTGGTAACTGGACATTTTTGAAACACCATTATTTTTGTCTTACTGAGATTCACTGTCAGGGCCCAGGTCTGACGGAATCTGTGCATAAGATCTAGGTGCTGCTGTAGGCCCTCCATGGTTGGGGACAGAAGCACCAGATCATCAGCAAACAGTAGACATTTGACTTCAGATTCTAGTAGGGTGAGGCCGGGTGCTGCAGACTGTTCTAGTGCCCTCGCCAATTTGTTGATATATATGTTGAGGAGGGTGGGGCTTAAGCTGCATCCCTGTCTCACCCCACAGCACTTTGGAAATAAATATTATCTGCACAAATGTTGTTTGTGTTCATGGATTTTATAATGATGAATGTTTTTCCCCCAACACCACTTTCCATCCATTTGTACAGCAGATCCTCATGCCAAATTGAGTCAAAAGCCTTTTTGAAATCATGAGAAGACTTTGCCTTTGTTTTGGTTTGTTTGTCAATTAGGATGTGCAGCGTGAATACGTGGTCTGTCGTAGAGTCATTTCATAAAAAGCCCATTTGGCATTTGCTCAGTACATTGCTTGAAATATAGGAGTCTGATTTGAATGATAATGCAGAGGATTTTCCCAAGGTTGCTGTTGACAGATATCCCACGGTAGTTATTGGGGTCAAATTTGTCTCCACTTTTGTGGATTGGGGTTAAAAGTCCTTGGTTCAAAATATTGGGAAAGTTGCCAGAGCCAAGGCTGATGTTAAAGATTTTAAGTATAGCCAATTGGAATTTGTGGTCTGTATATTTAATCAATTCAGAATTGAATGTAATTGTTGAATGGGTTCTGGTCTTTAATAGTTGATTCTAGGATTTGTATTTGATCATGTACATGTTTTTGCTGTTTGTTCTTTGCTATAGAGCCAATCAGATTGGAGAAGTGGTTTATCCATAGATATATACTGTAGTTATAGAGCCAATCAGATTGGAGAAGTGGTTTATCCATAGATATATACTGTAGTTATAGAGCCAATCAGATTGGAGAAGTGGTTTATCCATGTCCGTTTTGAATAGATAACTCTTCGTGATGTTGTTTGTTTCGTGTTTTCCAATTTTCTCAGAAGTGGTTAGATTCTATGGATTCTTCAAATACATGAAGCTGATTTCTGAAAAGCTGTTCCTTCTTTTTCTGTTTTGTTTTAGTGGTTCACTATAGTGAAGGTATAGGCTCAGGTTTTCTGCTTCTCTGTCTTTCTTAGGTTATTGCATTCTTCATCAAACCATTTTTCATTGTCTCTTTCTCTCTCTTTCCTTCTGTCTCTCCACCCCCCCCCCCATCGGGATTCATCTGAACAGAGTAACGGTTGTTTAGACAGGAAAGAGACCAGTATGTCATTCTCTGGATAGAGTTAGTGTAATGGAGGACAGGAAAGAGACCAGTATGTCATTCTCTGGATAGAGTTAGTGTAATGGAGGACAGGAAAGAGACCAGTATGTCATTCTCTGGATAGAGTTAGTGTAATGGAGGACAGGAAAGAGACCAGTATGTCATTCTCTGGATAGAGTTAGTGTAATGGAGGACAGGAAAGAGACCAGTATGTCATTCTCTGGATAGAGTTAGTGTAATGGAGGACAGGAGAGAGACCAGTATGTCATTCTCTGGATAGAGTTAGTGTAATGGTTGGTTAGACAGGAGAGAGACCAGTATGTCATTCTCTGGATAGAGTTAGTGTAATGGAGGACAGGAGAGAGACCAGTATGTCATTCTCTGGATAGAGTTAGTGTAATGGAGGATAGGAGAGAGACCAGTATGTCATTCTCTGGATAGAGTTAGTGTAATGGAGGACAGGAGAGAGACCAGTATGTCATTCTCTGGATAGAGTTAGTGTAATGGAGGACAGGAGAGAGACCAGTATGTCATTCTCTGGATAGAGTTAGTATAATGGAGGACAGGAGAGAGACCAGTATGTCATTCTCTGGATAGAGTTAGTGTAATGGAGGACAGGAAAGAGACCAGTATGTCATTCTCTGGATAGAGTTAGTGTAATGGAGGACAGGAGAGAGACCATTCTCTGGATAGAGTTAGTGTAATGGAGGACAGGAGAGAGACCATTCTCTGGATAGAGTTAGTGTAATGGAGGACAGGAGAGAGACCATTCTCTGGATAGAGTTAGTGTAATGGAGGACAGGAGAGAGACCATTCTCTGGATAGAGTTAGTGTAATGGAGGACAGGAGAGAGACCATTCTCTGGATAGAGTTAGTGTAATGGAGGACAGGAGAGAGACCATTCTCTGGATAGAGTTAGTGTAATGGAGGACAGGAGAGAGACCATTCTCTGGATAGAGTTAGTGTAATGGAGGACAGGAGAGAGGCCATTCTCTGGGTAGAGTTAGTGTAATGGAGGACAGGAGAGAGACCATTCTCTGGATAGAGTTAGTGTAATGGAGGACAGGAGAGAGACCATTCTCTGGATAGAGTTAGTGTAATGGAGGACAGGAGAGAGACCATTCTCTGGATAGAGTTAGTGTAATGGAGGACAGGAGAGAGACCATTCTCTGGATAGAGTTAGTGTAATGGAGGACAGGAGAGAGACCATTCTCTGGATAGAGTTAGTGTAATGGAGGACAGGAGAGAGACCATTCTCTGGATAGAGTTAGTGTAATGGAGGACAGGAGAGAGACCATTCTCTGGATAGAGTTAGTGTAATGGAGGACAGGAGAGAGACCATTCTCTGGATAGAGTTAGTGTAATGGAGGACAGGAGAGAGACCATTCTCTGGATAGAGTTAGTGTAATGGAGGACAGGAGAGAGACCATTCTCTGGATAGAGTTAGTGTAATGGAGGACAGGAGAGAGACCATTCTCTGGATAGAGTTAGTGTAATGGAGGACAGGAGAGAGACCATTCTCTGGATAGAGTTAGTGTAATGGAGGACAGGAGAGAGACCATTCTCTGGATAGAGTTAGTGTAATGGAGGACAGGAGAGAGACCATTCTCTGGATAGAGTTAGTGTAATGGAGGACAGGAGAGAGACCATTCTCTGGATAGAGTTAGTGTAATGGAGGACAGGAGAGAGACCATTCTCTGGATAGAGTTAGTGTAATGGAGGACAGGAGAGAGACCATTCTCTGGATAGAGTTAGTGTAATGGAGGACAGGAGAGAGACCATTCTCTGGATAGAGTTAGTGTAATGGAGGACAGGAGAGAGACCATTCTCTGGATAGAGTTAGTGTAATGGAGGACAGGAGAGAGACCATTCTCTGGATAGAGTTAGTGTAATGGAGGACAGGAGAGAGACCATTCTCTGGATAGAGTTAGTGTAATGGAGGACAGGAGAGAGACCATTCTCTGGATAGAGTTAGTGTAATGGAGGACAGGAGAGAGACCATTCTCTGGATAGAGTTAGTGTAATGGAGGACAGGAGAGAGACCATTCTCTGGATAGAGTTAGTGTAATGGAGGACAGGAGAGAGACCATTCTCTGGATAGAGTTAGTGTAATGGAGGACAGGAGAGAGACCATTCTCTGGATAGATACATACATTCACTAGAGATGCAGACACACTAATAGAAACGCGACATACAACTCTTTCCTATGCTTTTATTCTGAAGTCAATATCATAAACACTACAGTGATGTATGCTTTTATTCTGAAGTCAATATCATAAACACTACAGTGATGTACGCTTTTATTCTGAAGTCAATATCATAAACACTACAGTGATGTACGCTTTTATTCTGAAGTCAATATCATAAACACTACAGTGATGTATGCTTTTATTCTGAAGTCAATATCATAAACACTACAGTGATGTACGCTTTTATTCTGAAGTCAATATCATAAACACTACAGTGATGTATGCTTTTATTCTGAAGTCAATATCATAAACACTACAGTGATGTACGCTTTTATTCTGAAGGCAACATCATAAACACTACAGTGAAGTACGCTTTTATTCTGAAGTCAATATCATAAACACTACAGTGATGTATGCTTTTATTCTGAAGTCAATATCATAAACACTACAGTGATGTATGCTTTTATTCTGAAGTCAATATCATAAACACTACAGTAATGTACGTTTTTCTTCTGAAGTCAATATCATAAACACTACAGTGATGTACGTTTTTATTCTGAAGTCAATATCATAAACACTACAGTGATGTACGCTTTTATTCTGAAGTCAATATCATAAACACTACAGTGATGTACGTTTTTATTCTGAAGTCAATATCATAAACACTACAGTGATGTACGCTTTTATTCTGAAGTCAATATCATAAACACTACAGTGATGTACGTTTTTATTCTGAAGTCAATATCATAAACACTACAGTGATGTATGCTTTTATTCTGAAGTCAATATCATAAACACTACAGTGATGTACGCTTTTATTCTGAAGTCAATATCATAAACACTACAGTGACACAGTATATCTGGATGTTCTGACAAGCTCAGCCATTAGCTCATTATTGGTGATGGTTCTGGCACTGATCTTAGTTACCGTAACATGTTCCAACCCAGTATGTTAGTAAGCAACACAAGCAGTTCAGAGCTCTGGATTAGTCTCAGCTACAGGTCCTGTTCTCTAGGTCTGTCCTCTGGGTGGAAGAGAGGGATCAGGTAGTTCAGAGCTCTGGATTAGTCTCAGCTACAGGTCCTGTTCTCTAGGTCTGTCCTCTGGGTGGAAGAGAGGGATCAGGTAGTTCAGAGCTCTGGATTAGTCTCAGCTACAGGTCCTGTTCTCTAGGTCTGTCCTCTGGGTGGAAGAGAGGGATCAGGCAGTTCAGAGCTCTGGATTAGTCTCAGCTACAGGTCCTGTTCTCTAGGTCTGTCCTCTGGGTGGAAGAGAGGGATCAGGCAGTTCAGAGCTCTGGATTAGTCTCAGCTACAGGTCCTGTTCTCTAGGTCTGTCCTCTGGGTGGAAGAGAGGAATCAGGCAGTTCAGAGCTCTGGATTAGTCTCAGCTACAGGTCCTGTTCTCTAGGTCTGTCCTCTGGGTGGAAGAGAGCGATCAGGTAGTTCAGAGCTCTGGTTTAGTCCCAGCTACAGGTCCTGTTCTCTAGGTCTGTCCTCTGGGTGGAAGAGAGGGATCAGGCAGTTCAGAGCTCTGGATTAGTCTCAGCTACAGGTCCTGTTCTCTAGGTCTGTCCTCTGGGTGGAAGAGAGGGATCAGGCAGTTCAGAGCTCTGGATTAGTCTCAGCTACAGGTCCTGTTCTCTAGGTCTGTCCTCTGGGTGGAAGAGAGGGATCAGGCAATTCAGAGCTCTGGATTAGTCTCAGCTACAGGTCCTGTTCTCTAGGTCTGTCCTCTGGGTGGAAGAGAGGGATCAGGTAGTTCAGAGCTCTGGTTTAGTCCCAGCTACAGGTCCTGTTCTCTAGGTCTGTCCTCTGGGTGGAAGAGAGGGATCAGGTAGTTCAGAGCTCTGGTTTAGTCCCAGCTACAGGTCCTGTTCTCTAGGTCTGTCCTCTGGGTGGAAGAGAGGGATCAGGCAGTTCAGAGCTATGGATTAGTCTCAGCTACAGGTCCTGTTCTCTAGGTCTGTCCTCTGGGTGGAATAGAGGGATCAGGTAGTTCAGAGCTCTGGATTAGTCTCAGCTACAGGTCCTGTTCTCTAGGTCTGTCCTCTGGGTGGAAGAGAGGGATCAGGCAGTTCAGAGCTCTGGTTTAGTCCCAGCTACAGGTCCTGTTCTCTAGGTCTGTCCTCTGGGTGGAAGAGAGGGATCAGGCAGTTCAGAGCTATGGATTAGTCTCAGCTACAGGTCCTGTTCTCTAGGTCTGTCCTCTGGGTGGAATAGAGGGATCAGGTAGTTCAGAGCTCTGGATTAGTCTCAGCTACAGGTCCTGTTCTCTAGGTCTGTCCTCTGGGTGGAAGAGAGGGATCAGGCAGTTCAGAGCTCTGGATTAGTCTCAGCGACAGGTCCTGTTCTCTAGGTCTGTCCTCTGGGTGGAAGAGAGGGATCAGGTAGTTCAGAGCTCTGGATTAGTCTCAGCTACAGGTCCTGTTCTCTAGGTCTGTCCTCTGGGTGGAAGAGAGGGATCAGGCAGTTCAGAGCTCTGGATTAGTCTCAGCTACAGGTCCTGTTCTCTAGGTCTGTCCTCTGGGTGGAAGACAGGGATCAGGTAGTTCAGAGCTCTGGATTAGTCTCAGCTACAGGTTCTGTTCTCTAGGTCTGTCCTCTGGGTGGAAGAGAGGGATCAGGCAGTTCAGAGCTCTGGATTAGTCTCAGCTACAGGTCCTGTTCTCTAGGTCTGTCCTCTGGGTGGAAGAGAGGGATCAGGCAGTTCAGAGCTCTGGATTAGTCTCAGCTACAGGTCCTGTTCTCTAGGTCTGTCCTCTGGGTGGAAGAGAGGGATCAGGCAGTTCAGAGCTCTGGATTAGTCTCAGCTACAGGTCCTGTTCTCTAGGTCTGTCCTCTGGGTGGAAGAGAGGGATCAGGTAGTTCAGAGCTCTGGATTAGTCTCAGCTACAGGTCCTGTTCTCTAGGTCTGTCCTCTGGGTGGAAGAGAGGGATCAGGCAGTTCAGAGCTCTGGATTAGTCTCAGCTACAGGTCCTGTTCTCTAGGTCTGTCCTCTGGGTGGAAGAGAGGGATCAGGCAGTTCAGAGCTCTGGATTAGTCTCAGCTACAGGTCCTGTTCTCTAGGTCTGTCCTCTGGGTGGAAGAGAGGGATCAGGCAGTTCAGAGCTCTGGATTAGTCTCAGCTACAGGTCCTGTTCTCTAGGTCTGTCCTCTGGGTGGAAGAGAGGGATCAGGTAGTTCAGAGCTCTGGATTAGTCTCAGCTACAGGTCCTGTTCTCTAGGTCTGTCCTCTGGGTGGAAGAGAGGGATCAGGCAGTTCAGAGCTCTGGATTAGTCTCAGCTACAGGTCCTGTTCTCTAGGTCTGTCCTCTGGGTGGAAGACAGGGATCAGGTAGTTCAGAGCTCTGGATTAGTCTCAGCTACAGGTCCTGTTCTCTAGGTCTGTCCTCTGGGTGGAATAGAGGGATCAGGTAGTTCAGAGCTCTGGATTAGTCTCAGCTACAGGTCCTGTTCTCTAGGTCTGTCCTCTGGGTGGAAGAGAGGGATCAGGCAGTTCAGAGCTCTGGATTAGTCTCAGCGACAGGTCCTGTTCTCTAGGTCTGTCCTCTGGGTGGAAGAGAGGGATCAGGTAGTTCAGAGCTCTGGATTAGTCTCAGCTACAGGTCCTGTTCTCTAGGTCTGTCCTCTGGGTGGAAGAGAGGGATCAGGCAGTTCAGAGCTCTGGATTAGTCTCAGCTACAGGTCCTGTTCTCTAGGTCTGTCCTCTGGGTGGAAGACAGGGATCAGGTAGTTCAGAGCTCTGGATTAGTCTCAGCTACAGGTCCTGTTCTCTAGGTCTGTCCTCTGGGTGGAAGAGAGGGATCAGGCAGTTCAGAGCTCTGGATTAGTCTCAGCTACAGGTCCTGTTCTCTAGGTCTGTCCTCTGGGTGGAAGAGAGGGATCAGGCAGTTCAGAGCTCTGGATTAGTCTCAGCTACAGGTCCTGTTCTCTAGGTCTGTCCTCTGGGTGGAAGAGAGGGATCAGGCAGTTCAGAGCTCTGGATTAGTCTCAGCTACAGGTCCTGTTCTCTAGGTCTGTCCTCTGGGTGGAAGAGAGGGATCAGGCAGTTCAGAGCTCTGGATTAGTCTCAGCTACAGGTCCTGTTCTCTAGGTCTGTCCTCTGGGTGGAAGAGAGGGATCAGGCAGTTCAGAGCTCTGGATTAATCTCAGCTACAGGTCCTGTTCTCTAGGTCTGTCCTCTGGGTGGAAGAGAGGGATCAGGCAGTTCAGAGCTCTGGATTAGTCTCAGCTACAGGTCCTGTTCTCTAGGTCTGTCCTCTGGGTGGAAGAGAGGGATCAGGTAGTTCAGAGCTCTGGATTAGTCTCAGCTACAGGTCCTGTTCTCTAGGTCTGTCCTCTGGGTGGAAGAGAGGGATCAGGTAGTTCAGAGCTCTGGATTAGTCTCAGCTACAGGTCCTGTTCTCTAGGTCTGTCCTCTGGGTGGAAGACAGGGATCAGGTAGTTCAGAGCTCTGGATTAGTCTCAGCTACAGGTCCTGTTCTCTAGGTCTGTCCTCTGGGTGGAAGAGAGGGATCAGCGGTGAGATGGAGAAACAGACAAAGGGACATCTCTCTCTTTCTCTTCGCCAATGGCAGACCAAAGGATTGTGGTCTTGAGAGGACATCTCTCTCTTTCTCTTCGCCAATGGCAGACCAAAGGATTGTGGTCTTGAGGGGACATCTCTCTCTTTCTCTTCGCCAATGGCAGACCAAAGGATTGTGGTCTTGAGGGGACATCTCTCTCTTTCTCTTCGCCAATGGCAGACCAAAGGATTGTGGTCTTGAGGGGACATCTCTCTCTTTCTCTTCGCCAATGGCAGACCAAAGGATTGTGGTCTTGAGGGGACATCTCTCTCTTTCTCTTCGCCAATGGCAGACCAAAGGATTGTGGTCTTGAGGGGACATCTCTCTCTTTCTCTTCGCCAATGGCAGACCAAAGGATTGTGGTCTTGAGGGGACATCTCTCTCTTTCTCTTCGCCAATGGCAGACCAAAGGATTGTGGTCTTGAGGGGACATCTCTCTCTTTCTCTTCGCCAATGGCAGACCAAGGATTGTGGTCTTGAGGGGACATCTCTCTCTTTCTCTTCGCCAATGGCAGACCAAAGGATTGTGGTCTTGAGGGGACATCTCTCTCTTTCTCTTCGCCAATGGCAGACCAAAGGAGACACCTGTTTCTCCCTTCCTCCTTTTCTCTCTATATTCCCCCCCCTCTCCCTTTTTCCACCCCCCATTCTTTCTCTCTCTCCCTCTCTCTCTGTCCATCAACATCTTTTGTCCTGGTCTCCTTTAAAGTTTCAGCAAAGAGAACCAGGCACGCAGTTACTTTAGTGTGTCGTAAGCCTAGGGACACACACACACACACACACACACAGACAGGGCAGGCTAGTCTGTTTGCCAGGACACACCTAGATCTGAACACATCTGCGTAAACAGATCCTACACACATCCATCAGACCTGGATCCCCCCCCCCACCCCCCCAGCCCAGGGTATATCAGACCTGGATCAACCCCCCCCCCCCTCCCCCAGTCCAGGGTCCATCTACTACCAATACAGCTCCTATTACTAATACAGCTCCTATTACTAATACAGCTCCTATTACTAATACAGCTCCTATTACTAATACAGCTCCTATTACTAATACAGCTCCTATTACTAATACAGCTCCTATTACTAATACAGCTCCTATTACTAATACAGCTCCTCTATTACTAATACAGCCCCTATTACTAATACAGCTCCTATTACTATACAGCTCCTATTACTAATACAGCTCCTATTACTAATACAGCTCCTATTACTAATACAGCTCCTATTACTAATACAGCCCCTATTACTAATACAGCTCCTATTACTAATACAGCTCCTACAGCTCCTATTACTAATACAGCCCCTATTACTAATACAGCTCCTATTACTAATACAGCTCCTATTACTAATACAGCTCCTATTACTAATACAGCTCCTATTACTAATACAGCTCCTACAGCTCCTATTACTAATACAGCTCCTATTACTAATACAGCTCCTATTACTAATACAGCTCCTATTACTAATACAGCTCCTACAGCTCCTATTACTAATACAGCCCCTATTACTAATACAGCTCCTATTACTAATACAGCTCCTATTACTAATACAGCTCCTATTACTAATACAGCTCCTATTACTAATACAGCTCCTATTACTAATACAGCCCCTATTACTAATACAGCTCCTATTACTAATACAGCTCCTATTACTAATACAGCTCCTATTACTAATACAGCCCCTACAGCTCCTATTACTAATACAGCTCCTATTACTAATACAGCTCCTATTACTAATACAGCTCCTATTACTAATACAGCCCCTATTACTAATACAGCTCCTACAGCTCCTATTACTAATACAGCTCCTATTACTAATACAGCTCCTATTACTAATACAGCTCCTATTACTAATACAGCTCCTATTACTAATACAGCTCCTATTACTAATACAGCTCCTATTACTAATACAGCTCCTATTACTAATACAGCTCCTATTACTAATACAGCTCCTATTACTAATACAGCTCCTATTACTAATACAGCTCCTATTACTAATACAGCTCCTATTACTAATACAGCCCCTATTACTAATACAGCTCCTATTACTAATACAGCTCCTATTACTAATACAGCTCCTATTACTAATACAGCTCCTATTACTAATACAGCTCCTATTACTAATACAGCTCCTATTACTAATACAGCTCCTACAGCTCCTATTACTAATACAGCTCCTATACTAATACAGCTCCTATTACTAATACAGCTCCTATTACTAATACAGCTCCTATTACTAATACAGCTCCTATTACTAATACAGCTCCTATTATTAATACAGAGAGATGACTATAGATCTATACAGTCTAGATCACTCTGTAGACTGAACAGCAGACTAGTGGAGAGAGATGACTATAGATCTATACAGTCTAGATTACTCTGTAGACTGAACTGCAGACAAGTGGAGAGAGATGACTATAGATCTATACAGTCTAGATCACTCTGTAGACTGAACAGCAGACAAGTGGAGAGAGATGACTATAGATCTATACAGTCTAGATCACTCTGTAGACTGAACTGCAGACAAGTGGAGAGAGATGACTATAGATCTATACAGTCTAGATCACTCTGTAGACTGAACAGCAGACTAGTGGAGAGAGATGACTATAGATCTATACAGTCTAGATCACTCTGTAGACTGAACAGCAGACAAGTGGAGAGAGATGACTATAGATATATACAGTCTAGATTACTCTGTAGACTGAACAGCAGACAAGTGGAGAGAGATGACTATAGATATATATAATGATTAGAAGGGACAGGTTGTCTGTGAACTGGTTGTGAAATGGGTCTTTCCTGCAGGTCTATGTTGTCTAGATCCTGGTAAGCAGCTGGTCCAGGGCTTGGCTGGACTCAGAGTCTGTCTGGAGGGACATCTCCTCTGCTAGCACACTCCTCTGGAAGTCCTGCAGGGAGAGAGACATCATCACATACACTCAGATCATATCACTTCAGTGAATCTAATGGTGGCAAATCCCTGCTACTCCTGAACCACAGCAGGATAAATAGTACCAGTCTTTGGTACATAAACCCTCAATGTCCCTGCTACTCCTGGACCACAGTGTGGATAAATGGTACCAGTCTTTGGTACATAAACCCTCAATGTCCCTGCTACTCCTGAACCACAATGTGGATAAATGGTACCAGTCTTTGGTACATAAACCCTCAATGTCCCTGCTACTCCTGGACCACAGCATGGATAAATGGTACCAGTCTTTGGTACATAAACCCTCAATGTCCCTGCTACTCCTGGACCACAGCATGGATAAATGGTACCAGTCTTTGGTACATAAACCCTCAATGTCCCTGCTACTCCTGGACCACAGCATGGATAAATGGTACCAGTCTTTGGTACATAAACCCTCAATGTCCCTGCTACTCCTGGACCACAGTGTGGATAAATGGTACCAGTCTTTGTACCCTGTAGGTTGGGTTCTGATACGTAGGTCCTCAATGTTCATGTTTGAAACATTAGATGTGATTCTAGATCTCCTAAAGCTGTTCTTTGATGTTAACCTGAGGTATGTCCATGTTGTCCTCACAGCTTTCGATCAGCTGCAAAGGTTCAAATTTATTTGACATGGTTATTATTACTATTACTCAACCTCTAGGAATGAATAGGTGTGTGTGAGGTGTGTGTGAGCGAGCCGTTGTGTGTGTTGTGTGTGTGTGTGCTACCCTGAAGCGACGGAGTCGTGCCAGTCTTTCTCTGAGTCTTTGTTCCTGAGTGGAGGCCAACTCTGCTACATGATGACGCCACAGCTGCTCCTTTTCCTG
>NW_022261985.1:17894571-17917071 GCF_002021735.2 Oncorhynchus kisutch | reverse complement strand
AAGCTTGTTGATACATGTGGTTCTATATAGAGAGAGAGTTCTGTCAGTCTGCAGCTCCATCAGTTTGTTGATACATGTGGTTCTATATAGAGAGAGAGTTCTGTCAGTCTGTAGCTCCATCAGTTTGTCGATACATGTGGTTGCAGGCAGCCAGTGATGTATAAAGCCAGTGATGTGGACAGTCAGTGATGTATAAAGCCAGTGATGTGGACAGCCAGTGATGTGGACAGCCAGTGATGTATAAAGCCAGTGATGTGGACAGTCAGTGATGTATAAAGCCAGTGATGTGGACAGTCAGTGATGTATAAAGCAAGTGATGTATAAAGCCTGTTATGTGGACAGTCAGTGATGTGGAAAGTCAGTGATGTATAAAGCCAGTGATGTGGACAGTCAGTGATGTGGACAGTCAGTGATGGATAAAGCCTGTTATGTGGACAGTCAGTGATGTGGACAGTCAGTGATGTATAAAGCCAGTGATGTATAAAGCCAGTGATGTGGACAGTCAGTGATGTGGACAGTCAGTGATGGATAAAGCCTGTTATGTGGACAGTCAGTGATGTGGACAGCCAGTGATATATAAAGCCAGTGATGTGGACAGTCAGTAATGTGGACAGTCAGTAATGTGGACAGCCAGTGATGTGGACAGCCAGTGATGTGGACAGCCAGCGATGCAGAGACACAGCGGAAGCAACCACAACAGCATGCTTGTTTCACATGCACCTATGCACAGACACAGCCTGTTAGAGAGTAGACTGCTCTCAGCTCGCAGCGTGTGTGAGTGTCTACTGTGAGGCAGCAGCTCCAGCCCCTCGTCAGTGTGTTTGGTTGAGGACAGGAACAGAGTCTCACAGTGAACGGTGCTGAACGACCATCGCTACGACGCAAATCACTTTCAGTTACTGCAGCCTGGCTTCATGGTAGTGTTGAGGGATGTGAGGTTATTAAAAGGCTCTCTGTGTGTGTTACCTTCCTACTCTCCTCCAGGTCTCGGATTCTGTCCTGCTCCTGCTGCACTCGCTCCCGACGCCGCCGCACCTGGCAACCATAGGAAGTTACATCACAGGAAGTTACATCGCACTGCTGCAGTTATGAACCAGTAAAATCACAAAGGGCCAGAGAAAATAATAATCTCAGGTAGATTTCCACCCTCTCCTAGAGAGAGAGATAGAGGTAGATATACACCCTCTCCTAGAGAGAGAGATAGAGGTAGATATACACCCTCCCCTAGAGAGAGAGATAGAGGTAGATATCCACCCTCCCCTAGAGAGAGAGATAGAGGTAGATATCCACCCTCCCCTAGAGAGAGAGATAGAGGTAGATATCCACCCTCTCCTAGAGAGAGAGAGGTAGATATCCACCCTCCCCTAGAGAGAGAGATAGAGGTAGATATCCACCCTCCCCTAGAGAGAGAGATAGAGGTAGATATCCACCCTCCCCTAGAGAGAGAGAGGTAGATATCCACCCTCTCCTAGAGAGAGAGAGGTAGATATCCACCCTCCCCTAGAGAGAGAGATAGAGGTAGATATCCACCCTCTCCTAGAGAGAGAGATAGGTAGATATCCACCCTCCCCTAGAGAGAGATAGGTAGATATCCACCCTCCCCTAGAGAGAGAGATAGAGGTAGATATCCACCCTCTCCTAGAGAGAGATAGAGGTAGATATACACCCTCTCCTAGAGAGAGATAGGTAGATATCCACCCTCCCCTAGAGAGAGAGATAGAGGTAGATATCCACCCTCTCCTAGAGAGAGATAGAGGTAGATATACACCCTCCCCTAGAGAGAGAGAGGTAGATATCCACCCTCCCCTAGAGAGAGAGATAGATAGAGGTAGATATCCACCCTCCCCTAGAGAGAGAGATAGATAGAGGTAGATATCCACCCTCCCCTAGAGAGAGAGATAGATAGAGGTAGATATCCACCCTCCCCTAGAGAGAGAGATAGATAGAGGTAGATATCCACCCTCCCCTAGAGAGAGAGATAGGTAGATATCCACCCTCCCCTAGAGAGAGAGATAGATAGAGGTAGATATCCACCCTCCCCTAGAGAGAGAGAGAGGTAGATATCCACCCTCCCCTAGAGAGAGAGATAGAGGTAGATATCCACCCTCCCCTAGAGAGAGAGATAGAGGTAGATATCCACCCTCCCCTAGAGAGAGATAGAGGTAGATATCCACCCTCTCCTAGAGAGAGAGATAGAGGTAGATATCCACCCTCTCCTAGAGAGAGAGATAGAGGTAGATATCCACCCTCTCCTAGAGAGAGAGATAGAGGTAGATATCCACCCTCTCCTAGAGAGAGAGATAGAGGTAGATATCCACCCTCCCCTAGAGAGAGAGATAGAGGTAGATATCCACCCTCTCCTAGAGAGAGAGATAGAGGTAGATATCCACCCTCTCCTAGAGAGAGAGATAGAGGTAGATATACACCCTCTCCTAGAGAGAGAGATAGAGGTAGATATCCACCCTCTCCTAGAGAGATAGAGGTAGATATCCACCCTCCCCTAGAGAGAGAGATAGAGGTAGATATACACCCTCCCCTAGAGAGAGAGAGGTAGATATCCACCCTCTCCTAGAGAGAGAGATAGAGGTAGATATCCACCCTCTCCTAGAGAGAGAGAGAGGTAGATATCCACCCTCTCCTAGAGAGAGATAGAGGTAGATATCCACCCTCTCCTAGAGAGATAGAGGTAGATATCCACCCTCTCCTAGAGAGAGAGATAGAGGTAGTTTTCCACCCTCTCCTAGAGAGAGAGATAGAGGTAGATATCCACCCTCTCCTAGAGAGAGAGATAGAGGTAGATATCCACCCTCTCCTAGAGAGAGAGATAGAGGTAGATATCCACCCTCTCCTAGAGAGAGAGATAGAGGTAGATATCCACCCTCTCCTAGAGAGAGAGATAGAGGTAGATATCCACCCTCTCCTAGAGAGAGAGATAGAGGTAGATATCCACCCTCTCCTAGAGAGAGAGATAGAGGTAGATATCCACCCTCCCCTAGAGAGAGATAGAGGTAGATATCCACCCTCTCCTAGAGAGAGAGATAGAGGTAGATATCCACCCTCTCCTAGAGAGAGAGATAGAGGTAGATATACACCCTCTCCTAGAGAGAGAGATAGAGGTAGATATCCACCCTCTCCTAGAGAGAGAGATAGAGGTAGATATACACCCTCCCCTAGAGAGAGAGATAGAGGTAGATATACACCCTCCCCTAGAGAGAGAGAGAGAGGTAGATATCCACCCTCTCCTAGAGAGAGAGATAGAGGTAGATATCCACCCTCTCCTAGAGAGAGAGAGATAGAGGTAGATATCCACCCTCTCCTAGAGAGAGAGAGAGAGGTAGATATCCACCCTCTCCTAGAGAGATAGGTAGATATCCACCCTCTCCTAGAGATAGAGGTAGATATCCACCCTCCCCTAGAGAGAGATAGAGGTAGATATCCACCCTCTCCTAGAGAGAGAGATAGAGGTAGATATACACCCTCCCCTAGAGAGAGATAGAGGTAGATATCACCCTCTCCTAGAGAGAGAGATAGAGGTAGATATACACCCTCTCATAGAGAGAGAGATAGAGGTAGATATCCACCCTCTCCTAGAGAGAGAGATAGAGGTAGATATACACCCTCTCCTAGAGAGAGAGATAGAGGTAGATATCCACCCTCTCCTAGAGAGAGAGATAGAGGTAGATATCCACCCTCCCCTAGAGAGAGAGAGGTAGATATACACCCTCTCCTAGAGAGATAGAGGTAGATATCCACCCTCCCCTAGAGAGATAGAGGTAGATATCCACCCTCTCCTAGAGAGAGAGAGGTAGATATCCACCCTCCCCTAGAGAGAGAGATAGAGGTAGATATACACCCTCTCCTAGAGAGAGATAGAGGTAGATATACACCCTCCCCTAGAGAGAGAGAGGTAGATATACACCCTCCCCTAGAGAGAGAGATAGAGGTAGATATCCACCCTCCCCTAGAGAGAGAGATAGAGGTAGATATACACCCTCCCCTAGAGAGAGAGAGAGAGGTAGATATACACCCTCCCCTAGAGAGAGAGATAGAGGTAGATATCCACCCTCCCCTAGAGAGAGAGAGGTAGATATACACCCTCTCCTAGAGAGAGAGAGAGGTAGATATACACCCTCTCCTAGAGAGAGAGATAGAGGTAGATATCCACCCTCTCCTAGAGAGAGAGAGGTAGATATCCACCCTCCCCTAGAGAGAGAGAGGTAGATATACACCCTCTCCTAGAGAGAGAGAGGTAGATATCCACCCTCCCCTAGAGAGAGAGAGGTAGATATACACCCTCTCCTAGAGAGAGAGAGAGGTAGATATACACCCTCTCCTAGAGAGAGAGATAGAGGTAGATATCCACCCTCTCCTAGAGAGAGAGAGGTAGATATCCACCCTCCCCTAGAGAGAGAGAGGTAGATATACACCCTCTCCTAGAGAGAGAGAGAGGTAGATATACACCCTCTCCTAGAGAGAGAGATAGAGGTAGATATCCACCCTCTCCTAGATAGAGAGATAGAGGTAGATATCCACCCTCTCCTAGAGAGAGAGAGAGAGGTAGATATACACCCTCTCCTAGAGAGAGAGAGAGGTAGATATCCACCCTCCCCTAGAGAGAGAGATAGAGGTAGATATACACCCTCTCCTAGAGAGATAGAGGTAGATATCCACCCTCTCCTAGAGAGATAGAGGTAGATATACACCCTCTCCTAGAGAGAGAGAGGTAGATATCCACCCTCTCCTAGAGAGAGAGATAGAGGTAGATATACACCCTCTCCTAGAGAGAGAGATAGAGGTAGATATCCACCCTCTCCTAGAGAGAGAGATAGGTAGATATCCACCCTCCCCTAGAGAGAGATAGGTAGATATCCACCCTCCCCTAGAGAGAGAGATAGAGGTAGATATCCACCCTCTCCTAGAGAGAGATAGAGGTAGATATACACCCTCTCCTAGAGAGAGATAGGTAGATATCCACCCTCCCCTAGAGAGAGAGATAGAGGTAGATATCCACCCTCTCCTAGAGAGAGATAGAGGTAGATATACACCCTCCCCTAGAGAGAGAGAGGTAGATATCCACCCTCCCCTAGAGAGAGAGATAGATAGAGGTAGATATCCACCCTCCCCTAGAGAGAGAGATAGATAGAGGTAGATATCCACCCTCCCCTAGAGAGAGAGATAGATAGAGGTAGATATCCACCCTCCCCTAGAGAGAGAGATAGATAGAGGTAGATATCCACCCTCCCCTAGAGAGAGAGATAGGTAGATATCCACCCTCCCCTAGAGAGAGAGATAGATAGAGGTAGATATCCACCCTCCCCTAGAGAGATAGAGGTAGATATCCACCCTCCCCTAGAGAGAGAGAGAGGTAGATATCCACCCTCCCCTAGAGAGAGAGATAGAGGTAGATATCCACCCTCCCCTAGAGAGAGAGATAGAGGTAGATATACACCCTCCCCTAGAGAGAGAGAGGTAGATATCCACCCTCTCCTAGAGAGATAGAGGTAGATATCCACCCTCTCCTAGAGAGAGAGATAGAGGTAGATATCCACCCTCTCCTAGAGAGAGAGATAGAGGTAGATATCCACCCTCTCCTAGAGAGAGAGATAGAGGTAGATATCCACCCTCTCCTAGAGAGAGAGATAGAGGTAGATATCCACCCTCTCCTAGAGAGAGAGATAGAGGTAGATATCCACCCTCTCCTAGAGAGAGAGATAGAGGTAGATATCCACCCTCTCCTAGAGAGAGAGATAGAGGTAGATATCCACCCTCTCCTAGAGAGAGAGATAGAGGTAGATATCCACCCTCTCCTAGAGAGAGAGATAGAGGTAGATATCCACCCTCCCCTAGAGAGAGATAGAGGTAGATATCCACCCTCTCCTAGAGAGAGAGATAGAGGTAGATATCCACCCTCTCCTAGAGAGAGAGATAGAGGTAGATATACACCCTCTCCTAGAGAGAGAGATAGAGGTAGATATCCACCCTCTCCTAGAGAGAGAGATAGAGGTAGATATACACCCTCCCCTAGAGAGAGAGATAGAGGTAGATATACACCCTCCCCTAGAGAGAGAGAGAGAGGTAGATATCCACCCTCTCCTAGAGAGAGAGATAGAGGTAGATATCCACCCTCTCCTAGAGAGAGAGATAGAGGTAGATATCCACCCTCTCCTAGAGAGAGAGATAGAGGTAGATATACACCCTCTCCTAGAGAGAGAGAGAGAGGTAGATATCCACCCTCTCCTAGAGAGATAGGTAGATATCCACCCTCTCCTAGAGATAGAGGTAGATATCCACCCTCCCCTAGAGAGAGATAGAGGTAGATATCCACCCTCTCCTAGAGAGAGAGATAGAGGTAGATATACACCCTCCCCTAGAGAGAGATAGAGGTAGATATCCACCCTCTCCTAGAGAGAGAGATAGAGGTAGATATACACCCTCTCATAGAGAGAGAGATAGAGGTAGATATCCACCCTCTCCTAGAGAGAGAGATAGAGGTAGATATACACCCTCTCCTAGAGAGAGAGATAGAGGTAGATATCCACCCTCTCCTAGAGAGAGAGATAGAGGTAGATATCCACCCTCCCCTAGAGAGAGAGAGGTAGATATACACCCTCTCCTAGAGAGATAGAGGTAGATATCCACCCTCCCCTAGAGAGATAGAGGTAGATATCCACCCTCTCCTAGAGAGAGAGAGGTAGATATCCACCCTCCCCTAGAGAGAGAGATAGAGGTAGATATACACCCTCTCCTAGAGAGAGATAGAGGTAGATATACACCCTCCCCTAGAGAGAGAGAGGTAGATATACACCCTCCCCTAGAGAGAGAGATAGAGGTAGATATCCACCCTCCCCTAGAGAGAGAGATAGAGGTAGATATCCACCCTCTCCTAGAGAGAGAGATAGAGGTAGATATACACCCTCCCCTAGAGAGAGAGAGAGGTAGATATACACCCTCCCCTAGAGAGAGAGATAGAGGTAGATATCCACCCTCCCCTAGAGAGAGAGAGGTAGATATACACCCTCTCCTAGAGAGAGAGAGAGAGGTAGATATACACCCTCTCCTAGAGAGAGAGATAGAGGTAGATATCCACCCTCTCCTAGAGAGAGAGAGGTAGATATCCACCCTCCCCTAGAGAGAGAGAGGTAGATATACACCCTCTCCTAGAGAGAGAGAGGTAGATATCCACCCTCCCCTAGAGAGAGAGAGGTAGATATACACCCTCTCCTAGAGAGAGAGAGAGGTAGATATACACCCTCTCCTAGAGAGAGAGATAGAGGTAGATATCCACCCTCTCCTAGAGAGAGAGAGGTAGATATCCACCCTCCCCTAGAGAGAGAGAGGTAGATATACACCCTCTCCTAGAGAGAGTGAGAGAGGTAGATATACACCCTCTCCTAGAGAGAGAGATAGAGGTAGATATCCACCCTCTCCTAGATAGAGAGATAGAGGTAGATATCCACCCTCTCCTAGAGAGAGAGAGAGAGGTAGATATACACCCTCTCCTAGAGAGAGAGAGGTAGATATCCACCCTCCCCTAGAGAGAGAGATAGAGGTAGATATACACCCTCTCCTAGAGAGATAGAGGTAGATATCCACCCTCTCCTAGAGAGATAGAGGTAGATATACACCCTCTCCTAGAGAGAGAGAGGTAGATATCCACCCTCTCCTAGAGAGAGAGATAGAGGTAGATATACACCCTCTCCTAGAGAGAGAGAGGTAGATATCCACCCTCTCCTAGAGAGAGATAGAGGTAGATATCCACCCTCTCCTAGAGAGAGAGATAGAGGTAGATATCCACCCTCTCCTAGAGAGAGAGATAGAGGTAGATATCCACCCTCTCCTAGAGAGAGATAGAGGTAGATATCCACCCTCTCCTAGAGAGAGAGATAGAGGTAGATATCCACCCTCCCCTAGAGAGAGAGATAGGTAGATATCCACCCTCTCCTAGAGAGAGAGAGAGGTAGATATCCACCCTCCCCTAGAGAGAGAGATAGGTAGATATCCACCCTCTCCTAGAGAGAGAGAGAGGTAGGTATCCACCCTCTCCTAGAGAGAGAGAGAGGTAGATATCCACCCTCTCCTAGAGAGAGATAGAGGTAGATATCCACCCTCTCCTAGAGAGAGAGATAGAGGTAGATATCCACCCTCCCCTAGAGAGAGAGATAGGTAGATATCCACCCTCTCCTAGAGAGAGAGAGAGGTAGATATCCACCCTCCCCTAGAGAGAGAGATAGGTAGATATCCACCCTCTCCTAGAGAGAGAGAGAGAGGTAGATATCCACCCTCTCCTAGAGAGAGAGAGAGGTAGATATCCACCCTCCCCTAGAGAGATAGAGGTAGATATCCACCCTCCCCTAGAGAGAGAGATAGGTAGATATCCACCCTCTCCTAGAGAGAGAGAGAGGTAGATATCCACCCTCCCCTAGAGAGATAGAGGTAGATATCCACCCTCTCCTAGAGAGAGAGATAGAGGTAGATATACACCCTCTCCTAGAGAGAGAGAGAGGTAGATATCCACCCTCTCCTAGAGAGAGAGATAGAGGTAGATATCCACCCTCTCCTAGAGAGAGAGATAGAGGTAGATATCCACCCTCTCCTAGAGCGAGAGATAGAGGTAGATATCCACCCTCTCCTAGAGAGATGGAGGTAGATATCCACCCTCTCCTAGAGAGATGGAGGTAGATATCCACCCTCTCCTAGAGAGAGAGAGGAAAATGTCCACCCTCTCCTAGAGAGACAGAGGTATATACTCACCCTTTCCTAGAGCGATAGAGGTAGATATCCACCCTCTCCTAGAGAGAGAGATAGAGGTAGATATCCACCCTCTCCTAGAGAGATAGAGGTAGTTATACACCCTCTCCTAGAGAGATAGAGGTAGATATCCACCCTCCCCTAGAGAGAGAGATAGAGGTAGATATCCACCCTCTCCTAGAGAGAGAGATAGAGGTAGATATCCACCCTCTCCTAGAGAGAGAGATAGAGGTAGATATCCACCCTCTCCTAGAGAAAGAGAGGTAGATATTCACCCTCTCCTAGAGAGAGAGAGAGGTAGATATCCACCCTCTCCTAGAGAGATAGAGGTAGATATACACCCTCCCCTAGAGAGAGAGATAGAGGTAGATATCCACCCTCTCCTAGAGAGAGAGATAGAGGTAGATATCCACCCTCTCCTAGAGAGAGAGGTAGATATCCACCCTCCCCTAGAGAGAGAGAGAGAGGTAGATATACACCCTCTCCTAGAGAGAGAGATAGAGGTAGATATCCACCCTCCCCTAGAGAAAGAGAGGTAGATATCCACCCTCCCCTAGAGAAAGAGAGGTAGATATACACCCTCTCCTAGAGAGATAGAGGTATATACTCACCCTCTCCACTTTGTCTTCCTTCCAGTCTTCTCCCAGCGTGTCTGTCTCCTTGTGGCTTTTCCCCATCTCTCCCAGGAACGCATAGTCCTCCTCCTTACACATCCCTCTCATGGACTACAGAATGACATCATCACATCCCTCTCATGGACTACAGATTGACATCATCACATCCCTCTCATGGACTACAGAATGACATCATCACATCCCTCTCATGGACTACAGAATGACATCATCACATCCCTCTCATGGTCTACTGAATGACATCACATCCCTCTCATGGTCTACAGAATGACATCATCACATCCCTCTCATGGTCTACAGAATGACATCATCACATCCCTCTCATGGACTACAGAATGACATCATCACATCCCTCTCATGGACTACAGAATGACATCATCACATCCCTCTCATGGACTACAGAATGACATCATCACATCCCTCTCATGGACTACAGAATGACATCATCACATCCCTCTCATGGTCTACTGAATGACATCATCACATCCCTCTCATGGACTACAGAATGACATCATCACATCCCTCTCATGGACTACAGAATGACATCATCACATCCCTCTCATGGTCTACTGAATGACATCATCACATCCCTCTCATGGACTACAGAATGACATCATCACATCCCTCTCATGGTCTACTGAATGACATCATCACATCCCTCTCATGGACTACAGAATGACATCATCACATCCCTCTCATGGACTACAGAATGACATCATCACATCCCTCCCATGGACTACAGAATGACATCATCACATCCCTGTCATGGACTACAGAATGACATCATCACATCCCCCTCACTGGGATGACATCTGTCACATTCAAAACAGCTGGGACCTGGAATCTCATGACTCTAAAAAATGAGCTCTTACTTGGAAAAATGATTTTGAACGGGAAACCAACTCAGAAACTCTGGCATCTTGCTGCGTTTAAAACAGGAAACTCTGAAAAATGTAAGGTCAAATCATTGTTTGTTCAAATCACACGTTGTTTTGAACACGTCATTATGCCACGTTCATAACTCTGAAATATCCAACTTGCTGATACGTTGAAAGCTGCACGTGTATAACTGTAACCAGTTAACAATTCGTACATTTCAGAGTTTCCTAGTTCCGACTAGTACTTGACCGCGGCCATCCCCCTCGTGAACTACAGAACGACATCATGATCTAATAACATCCCCCTCGTGAACTACAGAACGACATCATGATCTAATAACATCCCCCTCGTGAACTACAGAATGACATCATGATCTAATAACATCCCCCTCGTGAACTAGAGAATGACATCATGATCTAATAACATCCCCCTCGTGAACTACAGAATGACATCATGATATCATAATATCCCCCTCGTGGACTACAGAATGACGTCATGATCTCATAACATCCCCCCCATGGACTAGAGGAGGAGACTGATTGTGCTTTTAAGACAACTGGGAACTCAGGGGGGTAAAAAAAGTTCAAATCATGATGTAAGTGATCTTCAGGTCAGAAGGTCGGAGCTCTAGAAAGATGCCTGAGTTCCCGCGTTGGAATTCCCGAGTTGGATGACCGCTCAAAATGATTTGTCCCAGTTTGAGCAAATTTTTTCCAGAGTTCCCAGTTTGTCATGAAGGCACTGAAGTCTTAGTGTACAAGAACCCAGGAGAGAACCATGTAAGTCCCAGTGAGATGCACATGTCTTTGTTAAATTTGGACAACAGTTACTACACTTACCTTAGACATGGGAATCCCTTCAAACTTAACAACATGGTCCATCCTGGACAGGAAGGACACAGTTACTACACAGTTACTACACACACAGGTAAAGTTACTACACAGTTACTACACACACAGGTACAGTTACTACACAGTTACTACACACACAGGTACAGTTACTACACAGTTACTACACACACAGGTACAGTTACTACACACAGCTACAGTTACTACACAGTTACTACACACACAGGTACAGTTACTACACAGTTACTACACACACAGGTACAGTTACTACACACAGCTACAGTTACTACACAGTTACTACACACACAGGTACAGTTACTACACAGTTACTACACACACTGCTACAGTTACTACACAGTTACTACACACAGGTACAGTTACTACACAGTTACTACACACACAGCTACAGTTACTACACAGTTACTACACACACACACAGGTACAGTTACTACACAGTTACTACACACACAGGTACAGTTACTACACAGTTACTACACACACAGGTACAGTTACTAAACACACAGCTACAGTTACTACACACACAGCTACAGTTACTACACAGTTACTACACACACAGCTACAGTTACTACACACAGCTACAGTTACTACACAGTTACTACACACACTGCTACAGTTACTACACAGTTACTACACACAGGTACAGTTACTACACAGTTACTACACACACAGCTACAGTTACTACACACACAGCTACAGTTACTACACAGTTACTACACACACACACAGGTACAGTTAATACACATTTAATACACACACAGCTACAGTTACTACACAGTTACTACACACACAGGTACAGTTACTACACAGTTACTACACACACAGCTACAGTTACTACACAGTTACTACACACACATCTAGAGTTACTACACAGTTAGTTACTACACACACATCTAGAGTTACTACACAGTTACTACACGTACAGCTACAGTTACTACACAGTTACTACACACACAGCTACAGTTACTACACAGTTACTACACACACAGCTACAGTTACTACACACACAGGTACAGTTAATACACAGTTACTACACACACAGCTACAGTTACTACACAGATACTACACACAGCTACAGTTGATACAGTTACTACACAGTTACTACACAGTTACTACACACACATCTACAGTTACTACACAGTTACTACACACACAGCTACAGTTACTACACACACAGGTACAGTTAATACACAGTTACTACACACACAGCTACAGTTACTACACAGATACTACACACAGCTACAGTTGATACAGTTACTACACAGTTACTACACAGTTACTACACACACATCTACAGTTACTACACAGTTACTACACACACATCTACAGTTACTACACAGTTACTACACACACAGCTACAGTTACTACACAGTTACTACACACACATCTACAGTTACTACACAGTTACTACACACACATCTACAGTTACTACACAGATACTACACACAGCTACAGTTAATACAGTTACTACACACACAGCTACAGTTAATACACAGTTACTACACATGTACAGTTACTACACACACAGCTACAGTTACTACACAGTTACTACACACACATCTACAGTTACTACACAGTTACTACATACACAGATACAGTTACTACACAGTTACTACACATGTACAGTTACTACACACACATCTACAGTTACTACACAGTTACTACATACACAGGTACAGTTAATACACAGTTACTACACACACATCTACAGTTAATACAGTTACTACACACACAGGTACAGTTACTACACAGATACTACACACACAGCTACAGTTACTACACAGTTACTACACACACAGCTACAGTTACTACACAGATACTACACACAGCTACAGTTGATACAGTTACTACACAGTTACCACACAGTTACTACACACATCTACAGTTACTACACAGTTACTACACACACATCTACAGTTACTACACAGTTACTACACACACAGCTACAGTTACTACACAGTTACTACACACACATCTACAGTTACTACACAGTTACTACACACACATCTACAGTTACTACACAGTTACTACACACACAGCTACAGTTACTACACACACAGGTACAGTTAATACACAGTTACTACACACACAGCTACAGTTACTACACAGATACTACACACAGCTACAGTTGATACAGTTACTACACAGTTACTACACAGTTACTACACACACATCTACAGTTACTACACAGTTACTACACACAGCTACAGTTACTACACAGTTACTACACACACAGCTACAGTTACTACACAGTTACTACACACACATCTACAGTTACTACACAGTTACTACACACACATCTACAGTTACTACACAGATACTACACACAGCTACAGTTAATACAGTTACTACACACACAGCTACAGTTAATACACAGTTACTACACATGTACAGTTACTACACACACAGCTACAGTTACTACACAGTTACTACACACACATCTACAGTTACTACACAGTTACTACATACACAGATACAGTTACTACACAGTTACTACACATGTACAGTTACTACACACACATCTACAGTTACTACACAGTTACTACATACACAGGTACAGTTAATACACAGTTACTACACACACATCTACAGTTAATACAGTTACTACACACACAGGTACAGTTACTACACAGATACTACACACACAGCTACAGTTACTACACAGTTACTACACACACAGCTACAGTTACTACACAGATACTACACACAGCTACAGTTGATACAGTTACTACACAGTTACCACACAGTTACTACACACATCTACAGTTACTACACAGTTACTACACACACATCTACAGTTACTACACAGTTACTACACACACAGCTACAGTTACTACACAGTTACTACACACACATCTACAGTTACTACACAGTTACTACACACACATCTACAGTTACTACACAGTTACTACACACACAGCTACAGTTACTACACACACAGGTACAGTTAATACACAGTTACTACACACACAGCTACAGTTACTACACAGATACTACACACAGCTACAGTTGATACAGTTACTACACAGTTACTACACAGTTACTACACACACATCTACAGTTACTACACAGTTACTACACACAGCTACAGTTACTACACAGTTACTACACACACAGCTACAGTTACTACACAGTTACTACACACACATCTACAGTTACTACACAGTTACTACACACACATCTACAGTTACTACACAGATACTACACACAGCTACAGTTAATACAGTTACTACACACACAGCTACAGTTAATACACAGTTACTACACATGTACAGTTACTACACACACAGCTACAGTTACTACACAGTTACTACACACACATCTACAGTTACTACACAGTTACTACATACACAGATACAGTTACTACACAGTTACTACACATGTACAGTTACTACACACACATCTACAGTTACTACACAGTTACTACATACACAGGTACAGTTACTACACAGTTACTACACACACATCTACAGTTAATACAGTTACTACACACACAGGTACAGTTACTACACAGATACTACACACACAGCTACAGTTACTACACAGTTACTACACACACAGCTACAGTTACTACACAGATACTACACACAGCTACAGTTGATACAGTTACTACACAGTTACTACACAGTTACTACACACATCTACAGTTACTACACAGTTACTACACACACATCTACAGTTACTACACAGTTACTACACACACAGCTACAGTTACTACACAGTTACTACACACACATCTACAGTTACTACACAGTTACTACACACACATCTACAGTTACTACACAGATACTACACACAGCTACAGTTAATACAGTTACTACACACACAGCTACAGTTAATACACAGTTACTACACATGTACAGTTACTACACACACAGCTACAGTTACTACACAGTTACTACATACACAGATACAGTTACTACACAGTTACTACACATGTACAGTTACTACACACACATCTACAGTTACTACACAGTTACTACATACACAGGTACAGTTACTACACAGTTACTACACACACATCTACAGTTAATACAGTTACTACACACACAGGTACAGTTACTACACAGATACTACACACACAGCTACAGTTAATACAGTTACTACACACACAGGTACAGTTACTACACAGTTACTACACATACAGCTACAGTTACTACACAGTTACTACACATACAGCTACAGTTAATACAGTTACTACACACACAGCTACAGTTACTACACAGTTAGTACAGTTGACATATTGCAGTAAACTTTACACACACACATGCTCCCCAGTTAGCAAATACATAGTTAAACACACACACACACACACACACACACACACACACACACACACACACACACACACACACACACACACACACACACACACACAGTTGGTAAATTCACAGTTAAACACTAATAGTTAGTTACCATGCCAACAGCTCCACACTCACATTCACATTAAACCTTCTCACACAATACTCATTGTCTATTAGTACTACTACTGCAATACTCATTGTCTATTAGTAGTACTACTGCAATACTTATTGTCTATTAGTACTACTACTGCAATACTCATTGTCTATTAGTACTACTACTGCAATACTCATTGTCTATTAGTACTACTACTGCAATACTTATTGTCTATTAGTACTACTAATTTAAGAATACTAATTCAAATAGAATATGTTATTTGCATTTGTTCCAGTATTGTCCTACTATAAGCTACTGTCCTAGTCAAGGCAGTCAGATGCACTGACCTGAGGCCTGGTCTGGTAGGCTGCAGCCTTCTGTGTGTCTCTGTAGAGTCCTCTGGTCTGTCTCTCTGTGTCTCTGTAGAGTCCTCTGGTCTCTCTCTGTGTGTCTCTGTAGAGTCCTCTGGTCTGTCTCTCTGTGTGTCCGTAGAGTCCTCTGGTCTGTCTCTCTGTGTGTCCGTAGAGTCCTCTGGTCTGTCTCTCTGTGTCTCTGTAGAGTCCTCTGGTCTGTCTCTCTGTAGAGTCCTCTGGTCTGTCTTTCTGTAGAGTCCTCTGGTCTGTCTCTCTGTGTCTCTGTAGAGTCCTCTGGTCTGTCTCTCTGTGTCTCCGTAGAGTCCTCTGGTCTGTCTCTCTGTGTGTCTGTAGAGTCCTCTGGTCTGTCTCTCTGTAGAGTCCTCTGGTCCGTCTCTCTGTGTGATGTCCCGTTGTTTGTCCACTGATCACTATTATAGCCAGTGTGTGTCCAGTGATCCTCCCATGTTACAGCGTGACCACACGTCTCAGAGATGGCAGCTATTTCAGCAGCGGCTTGTCAGAAGTGGCACTCTCCCACTAATAAAGAAACGCTGCCACGGGGTGACTGATGGAGCTGCTGGGGGTGTCGTTCCACCACGGGGTGACTGATGGAGCTGCTGGGGGTGTCGTTCCACCACGGGGTGACTGATGGAGCTGCTGTGGGTGTCGTTCCACCACGGGGTGACTGATGGAGCTGCTGGGGGTGTCGTTCCACCACGGGGTGACTGATGGAGCTGCTGGGGGTGTCGTTCCACCACGGGGTGACTGATGGAGCTGCTGGGGGTGTCGTTCCACCACGGGGTGACTGATGGAGCTGCTGGGGGTGTCGTTCCACCACGGGGTGACTGATGGAGCTGCTGGGGGTGTCGTTCCACCACGGGGTGACTGATGGAGCTGCTGGGGGTGTCGTTCCACCACGGGGTGACTGATGGAGCTGCTGGGGGTGCCGTTCCACCACGGGGTGACTGATGGAGCTGCTGGGGGTGTCGTTCCACCACGGGGTGACTGATGGAGCTGCTGGGGGTGTCGTTCCACCACGGGGTGACTGATGGAGCTGCTGGGGGTGTCGTTCCACCACGGGGTGACTGATGGAGCTGCTGGGGGTGTCATGCTACCACAGGTGACTGATGGAGCTGCTGGGGTGTCGTTCCACCACGGGGTGACTGATGGAGCTGCTGGGGGTGTCGTTCCACCACAGGGTGACTGATGGAGCTGCTGGGGGTGTCGTTCCACCACGGGGTGACTGATGGAGCTGCTGGGGGTGTCGTTCCACCACGGGGTGACTGATGGAGCTGCTGGGGGTGTCGTTCCACCACGGGGTGACTGATGGAGCTGCTGGGGGTGTCAGGACACCACGGGTTGACAGATGGAGCTGCTGGGGGTGTCATGACACCACGGGGTGACTGATAGAGCTGCTGGGGGTGTCGTGCCACCACGGGGTGACTGATAGAGCTGCTGGGGGTGTCGTGCCACCACGGGGTGACTGATGGAGCTGCTGGGGGTGTCGTTCCACCACGGGGTGACTGATGGAGCTGCTGGGGTGTCGTTCCACCACGGGGTGACTGATGGAGCTGCTGGGGGTGTCGTTCCACCACGGGGTGACTGATGGAGCTGCTGGGGGTGTCGTTCCACCACGGGGTGACTGATGGAGCTGCTGGGGGTGTCATGCCACCACCCACAGGTGACTGATGGAGCTGCTAGGGGTGTCAGGACACCACGGGTTGACTGATGGAGCTGCTGGGGGTGTCATGACACCACGGGGTGACTGATAGAGCTGCTGGGGGTGTCGTGCCACCACGGGGTGACTGATAGAGCTGCTGGGGGTGTCGTGCCACCACGGGGTGACTGATGGAGCTGCTGGGGGTGTTAATGCTCTTCCCTGAGGCTCTGACGGGGGGTTGGGTGTTGTGGGTTGTCATGCCACCACGGGGTGACTGATGGAGCTGCTGGGCCTGTCAATGCTCTTCCCTGAGGCTCTGATGGGGGGGTTGGGTGTCATGTCAGCCGGGGGACTGTTGTCATGTTTGTGTTGTTTGCCAGACCTGGGTACCACCCACTACAGAATGTGCCTGGGCTGGCAGTGATTTACCCATGAGGTCACCATTCAAGCCTCAGTAACACAAGAAGAGGAAAGGACAGGAGAGAGGGATCACTGGCCTAGAAGAGGACACGACAGGAGAGAGAGGGATCACTGGCCTAGAAAGGACACAACAGGAGAGAGAGGGATCACTGGCCTAGAAGAGGACACGACAGGAGAGAGAGGGATCACTGGCCTAGAAGAGGACACAACAGGGGAGATGGATCACTGGCCTAGAAGAGGACAAAACAGGAGAGAGAGATGTTAACTCTCTGAGAGGCTTATGTCTTCTTTATCTGTTGTCAGGAGGGAGTCTTGACAGGGATGAGTGTTAACTCTCTGAGAGGCTTTATCTGTTGTCAGGGGGAGTCTTGACAGGGATGAGTGTTAACTCTCTGAGAGGCTTATGTCTTCTTTATCTGTTGTCAGGAGGGAGTCTTGACAGGGATGAGTGTTAACTTTCTGAGAGGCTTTAACTGTTGTCCTAACGGGACATCACACACAAAAGCTGTCCTTGGTGCTAAATACGGCTGCTAGAATCCTGACTAGAACCCAAAAATGTGATCATATTACTCCAGTGCTAGCCTCTCTACACTGGCTTCCTGTCAAAGCAAGGGCTGATTTCAAGGTTTTACTGCTAACCTACAAAGCATTACATGGGCTTGCTCCTACCTATCTCTCTGATTTGGTCCTGCCGTACATACCTACACGTACGCTACGGTCACAAGACGCAGGCCTCCTAATTGTCCCTAGAATTTCTAAGCAAACAGCTGGAGGCAGGGCTTTCTCCTATAGAGCTCCATTTTTATGGAACGGTCTGCCTAACCATGTCAGAGACGCAAACTCGGTCTCAACCTTTAAGTCCTTACTGAAGACTTATCTCTTCAGTGGGTCATATGATTGAGTGTAGTCTGGCCCAGGAGTGAGAAGTTGAACGGAAAGGCTCTGGAGCAACGAACCGCCCTTGCTGTCTCTGCCTGGCCGGTTCCCCTCTTCCAACTGGGATTCTCTGCCTCTAACCCTATTACAGGGGCTGAGTCACTGGCTTACTGGGGCTCTCTCATGCCGTCCCTGGAAGGGGTGCGTCACCTGAGTGGGTTGATTCACTGATGTGGTCATCCTGTCTGGGTTGGCGCCCCCCCTTGGGTTGTGCCATGGCGGAGATCTTTGTGGGCTATACTCAGCCTTGTCTCAGGATGGTAAGTTGGTGGTTGAAGATATCCCTCTAGTGGTGTGGGGGCTGTGCTTTGGCAAAGTGGGTGGGGTTATATCCTTCCTGTTTGGCCCTGTCTGGGGGTGTCCTCGGATGAGGCCACAGTGTCTCCTGACACCTCCTGTCTCAGCCTCCAGTATTTATGCTGCAGTAGTTTATGTGTCGGGGGGCTAGGGTCAGTTTGTTATATCTGGAGTACCTCTCCTGTCCTATTTGGTGTCCTGTGTGAATCTAAGTGTGCGTTCTCTAATTCTCTCTTTCTCTCTCTCTCTCTCTCTCTCTCTCTCTCGGAGGACCTGAGCCCTAGGACCATGCCCCAGGACTACCTGACATGATGACTCCTTGCTGTCCCCAGTCCACCTGGCCGTGCTGCTGCTCCAGTTTCAACTGTTCTGCCTTATTATTATACGACCATGCTGGTCATTTATGAACATTTGAACATCTTGGCCATGTTCTGTTATAATCTCCACCCGGCACAGCCAGAAGAGGACTGGCCACCCCACATATGCTCTCTCTAATTCTCTCTTTCTTTCTCTCTCTCGGAGGACCTGAGCCCTAGGACCATGCCCCAGGACTACCTGACATGATGACTCCTTGCTGTCCCCAGTCCACCTGACCGTGCTGCTGCTCCAGTTTCAACTGTTCTGCCTTATTATTATACGACCATGCTGGTCATTTATGAACATTTGAACATCTTGGCCATGTTCTGTTATAATCTCCACCCGGCACAGCCAGAAGAGGACTGGCCACCCCACATAGCCTGGTTCCTCTCTAGGTTTCTTCCTAGGTTTTGACCTTTCTAGGGAGTTTTTCCTAGCCACCGTGCTTCTACACCTGCATTGCTTGCTGTTTGGGGTTTTAGGCTGGGTTTCTGTACAGCACTTTGAGATATCAGCTGATTTGATTTGTCAGGAGGGAGTCTTGACAGGGATGAGTGTTAACTCTCTGAGAGGCTTTATCTGTTGTCAGGGGGAGTCTTGACAGGGATGAGTGTTAACTCTCTGAGAGGCTTTATCTGTTGTCAGGAGGGAGTCTTGACAGGGATGAGTGTTAACTCTCTGAGAGGCTTATGTCTTTATCTGTTGTCAGGGCTATTCCAGGAAATACAGAGCACACAGGGAGCATCCCAAAGAGCACCCTGTTCCCTAGGGGCCCTGTTCAAATGCATCACACTCTATGGGGAATAGGGTGCTATAGGGCCCTGGTCAACAGTAGTGCATTATATAGGGAATAGGGTGCTATAGGGCCCTGGTCAACAGTAGTGCACTATATAGGGAATAGGGTGCTATAGGGCCCTGGTCAACAGTAGTGCACTATATAGGGGAATAGGGTGCCATAGGGCTCTGGTCTAAAGCAGTGCACTATATAGGGGAATAGGGTTCTATAGGGCCCTGGTCTAAAGCAGTGCACTATATAGGGGAATAGGGTTCTATAGGGCCCTGGTCTAAAGCAGTGCACTATATAGGGGAATAGGGTGCCATTTGGGATGTAATCTAAGACTACACACTCCTGATATTTATAGACAGACAACTTGTGTTGTGGCTCACTGCTGCTGGACTTCCTGTTCCTGCTGTGGGCGGGGGGGGGTCCGAGGATTGACGGGGGGAGCCCAATTCCCAACTCAGCAGGACTGCATCCTGGAGCGATGTTTGTCCAAATCTCTGGCCTCGTTCCGCTGGGCAGGACTGGAGCTGGGGGAGAGAGCCTGGGGTTGGTCTAGGTGAGAGGGGATGTGGCTGGGTCAGGCTGGGGGAGAGAGCTTGGGGTTGGTCTAGGTGAGAGGGGATGTGGCTGGGTCAGGCTGGGGGAGAGAGCTTGGGGTTGGTCTAAGTGAGAGGGGATGTGGCTGGGTCAGGCTGGGGGAGAGAGCCTGGGGTTGGTCTAGGTGAGAGGGGATGTGGCTGGGTCAGGCTGGGGGAGAGAGCCTGGGGTTGGTCTAGGTGAGAGGGGATGTGGCTGGGTCAGGCTGGGGGAGAGAGCCTGGGGTTGGTCTAGGTGAGAGGGGATGTGGCTGGGTTTGGTAAACATACTGACGGGGAGGAGGAGTTGGGCTGGGTCAGGCTAGAATGGGACCGGTGATGAGTAATGGAGTCCTGCTGCAGTCTCTGTCCCTTCTCTCTTTCCTGTCAGTCCCTCCGATCTCTCTCTCCTCTCTGCAGTAAAGGTCACATCTCCCCTGTTAAACTAACCTTGGCTGATTTACTCTCCCTCTCTACCTCTCCCTCTATCTCCCTCTCTATCTCCCTCTATCTCCCTCTCTATCTCCCTCTACCTCTCCCTCTATCTCCCTCTCTACCTCTCCCTCTATCTCCCTCTCTATCTCCCTCTCTATCTCCCTCTCTATCTCCCTCTATCTATCTCCCTCTCTCTCTCTCTCTCTCTCTCTCTCTCTCTCTCTACCTCTCCCTCTACCTCCCTCTCTACCTCCCTCTCTCTCTCTCTCCCTCTATCTCCCTCTCTACCTCCCTCTCTACCTCTCTCTCTCTCTCTCTCTACCTCTCTCTCTCTCTACCTCCCTCTCCCTCTACCTCCCTCTCTATCTCCCTCTCTCCCTCTCTACCTCTCTCTCTCTACCTCCCTCTCCCTCTACCTCCCTCTCTATCTCCCTCTCTCCCTCTATCTCCCTCTCTACCTCCCTCTACCTCTCCCTCTATCTCCCCCTCTATCTCCCTCTACCTCTCCCTCTATCTCCCCCTCTATCTCCCTCTATCTCCCTCTCTCTCTCTCTCTCTCTACATCTCCCTCTCTACCTCCCTCTCTACCTCTCTCTCTACCTCCCTCTCCCTCTATCTCCCTCTCTACCTCTCTCTCTCTACCTCCCTCTCCCTCTACCGCTCCCTCTATATCTCCCTCTCTACCTCCCTATCTACCTCTCTCTACCTCCCTCTCTACCTCTCTCTCTCTCTCTCTCTCTCTCTACCTCCCTCTCTACCTCCCTCTCTACTTCTCTCTACCTCCCTCTCTACCTCTCTCTCTCTCTCTCTCGCTCTACCTCCCTCTCCCTCTCTACCTCTCCCACTCTACCTCTCCACCTCACCCTCTCTACCTCTCCCTCTCTACCTCTCCCTCTATCTCCCTCTCTACCTCTCTCTCTACCTCCCTCTCTACCTCTCTCTACCTCCCTCTCTACCTACAGTTGAAGTCAGAAGTACATACACTTAGGTTGGAGTCATTAAAACTCATTTTTCAACCACTCCACAAATGTCTTGTTAACAAACTATAGTTTAGTCGGTTAGGACATCTACTTTGTACATGACACAAGTAATTTTTCCAACAATTATTTACAGACAAATTATTTCACTTAAAATTCACTGTATCACAATTCCAGTGG
>NW_022261985.1:17847071-17889571 GCF_002021735.2 Oncorhynchus kisutch | reverse complement strand
CCTCTCTGTTCCACTCTATAGGTCATTGGTTCTAACCCCCTCTCTGTTCCACTCTATAGGTCATTGGTTCTAACCCCCTCTCTGTTCCACTCTATAGGTCATTGGTTCTAACCCCCTCTCTGTTCCGCTCTATAGGTCATTGGTTCTAACCCCCTCTCTGTTCCACTCTATAGGTCATTGGTTCTTACCCCCTCTCTGTTCCACTCTATAGGTCATTGGTTCTAACCCCCTCTCTGTTCCACTCTATAGGTCATTGGTTCTAACCCCCTCTCTGTTCCACTCTATAGGTCATTGGTTCTAACCCCCTCTCTGTTCCACTCTATAGGTAATTGGTTCTAACCCCCTCTCTGTTCCACTCTATAGGTCATTGGTTCTAACCCCCTCTCTGTTCCACCCTATAGGTAATTGGTTCTAACCCCCTCTTTGTTCTACCCTATAGGTAATTGGTTCTAATCCCATCTGTTTCCACCCCCGGGTCTCTGCTGTCAGTCAGCTTCTTATAATCCCTTCTCTGTTCCATAATATAGGCCAGTGGTTCCACCCTTCTGATATTTCCCTGTTGTCTGAATCGCCCCTTCCTCTCACCTCCTCCCCTCTGCTGGTGTAAAGGAGCTCCATGGTCAGGTTGTTAAAGGTCTATATTTGGGTCAGATGGTTTCTAGTGGTGCCTGTATCAACATCGTATAGCTGTATAATCCTACTGGAGTTGGAGAATCTATGAAACTCCTTCCTAAATATAACCTCTGGTTTAAACTCTCATTCCTTACTTTGTCAGCCTGTCAATCCCCCTCCCTGCATCAAAGCTTTAGTAACTTTGTTAACTCTGGGTTAGCTGCCTGAATTGGTCTGGTTTAGCTGTCTCTATGTGGCCTGTGGGATGGAACTTTACAATTTGTGTAAATGTTCTGTGATGGTTGCATGGATGTTCTGTGATGGTTGTAAGGTTGTTCTGTGATGGTTGTAAGGTTGTTCTGTGATGGTTGCATGGTTGTTCTGTGATGGTTGCATGGTTGTTCTGTGATGGTTGCATGGTTGTTCTGTGATGGTTGTAAGGTTGTTCTGTGATGGTTGCATGGTTGTTCTGTGATGGTTGTAAGGTTGTTCTGTGATGGTTGCATGGTTGTTCTGTGATGGTTGTAAGGTTGTTCTGTGATGGTTGCATGGTTGTTCTGTGATGGTTGTAAGGTTGTTCTGTGATGGTTGCATGGTTGTTCTGTGATGGTTGTAAGGTTGTTCTGTGATGGTTGCATGGTTGTTCTGTGATGGTTGCATGGTTGTTCTGTGATGGTTGCATGGTTGTTCTGTGATGGTTGCATGGTTGTTCTGTGATGGTTGCATGGTTGTTCTGTGATGGTTGCATGGTTGTTCTGTGATGGTTGTAAGGTTGTTCTGTGATGGTTGCATGGTTGTTCTGTGATGGTTGTAAGGTTGTTCTGTGATGGTTGCATGGTTGTTCTGTGATGGTTGTAAGGTTGTTCTGTGATGGTTGTATGGATGTTCTGTGATGGTTGTAAGGTTGTTCTGTGATGGTTGTAAGGTTGTTCTGTGATGGTTGTATGGATGTTCTGTGATGGTTGTAAGGTTGTTCTGTGATGGTTGTAAGGTTGTTCTGTGATGGTTGTATGGATGTTCTGTGATGGTTGTATGGATGTTAGGAGATGGTTGTATGGATGTTCTGTGATGGTTGTATGGATGTTCTGTGATGGTTGTATGGATGTTCTGTGATGGTTGTAAGGTTGTTCTGTGATGGTTGTATGGATGTTCTGTGATGGTTGTATGGATGTTCTGTGATGGTTGTAAGGTTGTTCTGTGATGGTTGTAAGGTTGTTCTGTGATGGTTGTATGGATGTTCTGTGATGGTTGTATGGTTGTTCTGTGATGGTTGTAAGGTTGTTCTGTGATGGTTGCATGGTTGTTCTGTGATGGTTGTAAGGTTGTTCTGTGATGGTTGTATGGATGTTCTGTGATGGTTGTAAGGTTGTTCTGTGATGGTTGTAAGGTTGTTCTGTGATGGTTGTATGGATGTTCTGTGATGGTTGTAAGGTTGTTCTGTGATGGTTGTAAGGTTGTTCTGTGATGGTTGTATGGATGTTCTGTGATGGTTGTATGGATGTTAGGAGATGGTTGTATGGATGTTCTGTGATGGTTGTATGGATGTTCTGTGATGGTTGTATGGATGTTCTGTGATGGTTGTAAGGTTGTTCTGTGATGGTTGTATGGATGTTCTGTGATGGTTGTATGGATGTTCTGTGATGGTTGTAAGGTTGTTCTGTGATGGTTGTAAGGTTGTTCTGTGATGGTTGTATGGATGTTCTGTGATGGTTGTAAGGTTGTTCTGTGATGGTTGTAAGGTTGTTCTGTGATGGTTGTAAGGTTGTTCTGTGATGGTTGTATGGATGTTCTGTGATGGTTGTAAGGTTGTTCTGTGATGGTTGTATGGATGTTCTGTGATGGTTGTAAGGTTGTTCTGTGATGGTTGTATGGATGTTCTGTGATGGTTGTATGGATGTTCTGTGATGGTTGTAAGGTTGTTCTGTGATGGTTGTAAGGTTGTTCTGTGATGGTTGTAAGGTTGTTCTGTGATGGTTGTAAGGTTGTTCTGTGATGGTTGTATGGATGTTCTGTGATGGTTGTATGAATGTTATGAAAAGGTTGTATGAATGTTAGGAGATGGTTGTATGAATGTTCTGTGATGGTTGTAAGGTTGTTCTGTGATGGTTGTAAGGTTGTTCTGTGATGGTTGTATGGATGTTATGAGGGGCCTCCCGAGTGGCTCAGTGGTCTAAGGCTGTGCCACTAGAGATCCTGGGTTCGAGTTCAGGCTCTATCGCAGCCGGCAGCGACCGGGAGACCTATGAGACGGCACACAATTGGCCCAGCGTCATCCAGGTTAGGGGAGGGCCTTGTCCCATTCCACACTAGCTACTCCTGTGGTGGGCCGGGTGCAATGCATGCTGACACGGTCGCCAGGTGTACGGTGTTTCCTCCGACACATTGGTGCGGCTGGCTTCCGGCTTAACCGCTTAAGCCGGAAGCATGGTGTCAAGAAGCAGTGCGGCTTGGCTGGGTTGTATTTCGGAGGACGCACGGCTCTCGACATTCGCCTCGAGTCCGTCGCCGCGAGTCCGTAAGGGAGTTGCAGCGATGGGACAAGACTGTAACTATCAGTTGGATACCATGAAATTGGGGTAAAAATTCAAAGTAAATGATGTTCTGTGATGGTTGTATGAATGTTCTGTGATGGTTGTGTGGAGGTTCCTCCCAATACATTGAGGTTGACAGGTCTTCTCAGTGTTCTCTGATCCTGAGGTAGTGTTAGGGGTCAGGGTTAGGTAGGGTTACTGAGGTAGTGTTAGGGGTCAGGTAGGGTTAGTGAGGTAGTGTTAGGGGTCAGGGTTAGGTAGGGTTACTGAGGTAGGGTTAGGGGTCAGGGTTAGGTAGGGTTAGTGAGGTAGGGTTAGGGGTCTGGGTTAGGTAGGGTTAGTGAGGTAGGGTTAGTGAGGTAGGGTTAGGGGTCAGGGTTAGGTAGGGTTACTGAGGTAGGGTTAGGGGTCAGGGTTAGTGAGGTAGGGTTAGGGGTCTGGGTTGTTTGTTTGATAGACAGGTGTCAGATTTAGTGTCTGAGCCTGAACCAACTGACCTCTAAACTCTAACCTCTGACCTGGAAGTCTTATGAATAGCTCTCTGGCATTGCTGTCTGACCTCGTACCCGACAGGAAGTCTGAGGTCTTACGCAACACACAACTCTGTCCTCCAGACTTACAAATGACATCAATGCATGATTTAGGTAAAAGCCCACCCGACAGACAGTGATCTGAAGCTGGGATTGGCCTGTCGTAAAGCATCTTACAGGGTAGCTTAGGGGTTTCAATCCTAGCTCTGCACATATGAACATATCCTTAGGCAGCTTTCCACTCCCTAAGACACCATGTCATTAGCTATGGCACAGCCTGATGTGAGCCTGATACCTGCTACCTACCTGCTAACCTGCCTCAACACCTCAACCTACCTGCTGCTTGCCCTGGACATCACAGAGCTCTATCAGGTTCTACTGGGTTCACTCGGGTTCTACTAGATTCTACCAGGTTCTGAGATTCTACCAGGTTCTACCAGGTTCTACTAGGGTCTATCATACTGTTCCACTGTTCTCAGGGCGGGGTATCACCAAACATAGAGGTGAGCATTCACCAGGGTTAGAAGTTGGCTTTAAGCTTAGAGAGTGGAGGTGGCTTTAGGCTTAGAGAGTGGAGGTGGCTTTAGGCTTAGAGAGTGGAGGTGGCTTTAGGCTTAGAGAGTGGAGGTGGCTTTAGGCTTAGAGAGTGGAGATGGCTTTAGGCTTAGAGAGTGGAGGTGGCTTTATGCTTAGAGAGTGGAGGTGGCTTTAGGCTTAGAGAGTGGAGGTGGCTTTAGGCTTAGAGAGTGGAGGTGGCTTTAGGCTTAGAGAGTGGAGGTGGCTTTAGGCTTAGAGAGTGGAGGTGGCTTTAGGCTTAGAGAGTGGAGGTGGCTTTAGGCTTAGAGAGTGGAGGTGACTTTAGGGCTTAGAGAGTGGAGGTGGCTTTAGGCTTAGAGAGTGGAGGTGGCTTTAGGCTTAGAGAGTGGAGGTGGCTTTAGGATTAGAGAGTGGAGGTGGCTTTAGGATTAAAGAGTGGAGGTGGCTTTAGGCTTAGAGAGTGGAGGTGGCTTTAGGCTTAGAGAGTGGAGGTGGCTTTAGGATTAAAGAGTGGAGGTGGCTTTAGGCTTAGAGAGTGGAGGTGGCTTTAGGCTTAGAGAGTGGAGGTGGCTTTAGGCTTAGAGAGTGGAGGTGGCTTTAGGCTTAGACGTTGGGTTTCGGGTTAGAGGTTGGAGACGGTCAGACAGGACCAGATTAACAGGGAGAGGAGGGGGCTGAGAGGCTTTGGTCCTGATAACATTAGCGGAACATGACCTAATGAGGCCAGACAGACCTGCTCCATGTGCTCTATACATACTGCCCAGCCTCCCTACAGCCAGAGCTCTTCCAGGCCAGAGGCCTGGTAACAAAGTACCATATCAGACCTCAGGTATTGAGCCTGGATGATACAGCAAAACCTTTAGTTACTACATCATGGAAAACCCAAACATGTCTGGTCTGTCGTATGTCAGCAGGTCTGTCGTATGTCAGCAGGTCTGTCGTATGTCAGCAGGTCTGTCGAATACCCGTACATGTTCGTGGTTTGTCCATACATCCAGACAGTGGTTTGTCCATACATCCAGACAGTACATATTTAGTCCACAATAACATTTGGACCAGATTTCTGTTTTCAACAGTCAGAGCAGTGATGTCATAGAATGAGCTGAATGACAGTGTAGATCCCCTACTCCACACCTGGTGATGTCATATCCCCTAGTGATCTTATTTTTCATCTGCTGCCCTAGGTATATCAACAAGGCACGTTGTCCCTTCATACTAGGCTGTACTGTCCAGCCCAATGGTAGAGTCTCTCCACAATAGGCTGTACTGTCCAGCCCAATGGTAGAGTCTCTCCACAATAGGCTGTACTGTCCAGCCTCATGGTAGAGTCTCTCCATGCTAGGCTGTACTGTCCAGCCTCATGGTAGAGTCTCTCCATGCTAGGCTGTACAGTCCAGATCCATGGTCTGAGTCTGAAGATGCTAGGCTGTACTGTCCAGCCCAATGGTAGAGTCTCTCCATGCTAGGCTGTACTGTCCAGCCCCATGGTAGAGTCTCTCCATGCTAGGCTGTACTGTCCAGATCCATGGTCTGAGTCTGAAGATGCTAGGCTGTACTGTCCAGCCCAATGGTAGAGTCTCTCCATACTAGGCCGTACTGTCCAGCCCAATGGTAGAGTCTCTCCATACTAGGCTGTACTGTCCAGCCCCATGGTAGAGTCTCTCCACACTAGGCTGTACTGTCCAGCGCAATGGTAGAGTCTCTCCATGCTAGGCTGTACTGTCCAGCCCCATGGTAGAGTCTCTCCATGCAGGCTGTACTGTCCAGCCCCATGGTAGAGTCTCTCCACACTAGGCTGTACTGTCCAGCCCCATGGTAGAGTCTCTCCATGCTAGGCTGTACTGTCCAGCGCAATGGTAGAGTCTCTCCATGCTAGGCTGTACTGTCCAGCCCAGTGGTAGAGTCTCTCCATGCAGGCTGTACTGTCCAGCCCCATGGTAGAGTCTCTCCACACTAGGCTGTACTGTCCAGCCCCATAGTAGAGTCTCTCCATGCTAGGCTGTACTGTCCAGCGCAATGATAGAGTCTCTCCATACTAGGCTGTACTGTCCAGCCCCATGGTAGAGTCTCTCCATGCAGGCTGTACTGTCCAGCTCCATGGTCTGAGTCTGAAGATGCTAGGCTGTACTGTCCAGCTCCATGGTCTGAGTCTGAAGATGCTAGGCTGTACTGTCCAGCTCCATGGTCTGAGTCTGAAGATGCTAGGCTGTACTGTCCAGCCCCATGGTAGAGTCTCTCCACACTAGGCTGTACAGTCCAGATCCATGGTCTGAGTCTGAAGATGCTAGGCTGTACTGTCCAGCGCAATGATAGAGTCTCTCCATGCTAGGCTGTACTGTCCAGCCCCATGGTAGAGTCTCTCCATGCTAGGCTGTACTGTCCAGCCCAATGGTCTGAGTCTGAAGATGCTAGGCTGTACTGTCCAGCCCAATGGTAGAGTCTCTCCACACTAGGCTGTACTGTCCAGCCCCATGGTAGAGTCTCTCCATGCTAGGCTGTACTGTCCAGCCCCATGGTCTGAGTCTGAAGATGCTAGGCTGTACTGTCCAGCCCCATGGTAGAGTCTCTCCATGCTAGGCTGTACTGTCCAGCCCCATGGTCTGAGTCTGAAGATGCTAGGCTGTACTGTCCAGCTCCATGGTCTGAGTCTGAAGATGCTAGGCTGTACTGTCCAGCTCCATGGTCTGAGTCTGAAGATGCTAGGCTGTGTGGTGGCTGTGGAGCCGCATGTTAGGAGTTCTTGGTTAATTTTTTATTTTATTTTTTCCTTTGATGATGACTTCAATAAATAACAATTATATTTATATATCATATATAGCCATGTAGAAACGACATGTATTTCACATAACTTAAATAATAATTTATATGTACAGCCCCCCTTCACAATAAGGAAATATATTCCATAATGTCTATGGTCGGGTTGTGTGTTTACGTCCTGCGGTGTTTCCGTGACAACGCACAGACACAGGAAGTGTCTATCCGTATCCAGCGCCAGCCCACAGAGGTACGGTCCTGCGTCAGAGCTCTGACGTACGTCTGAGAGGTCTTACACTGCGAGTTCCAGTGTTTGTCATCGATGCCGCGACAGCCGCTCTTAAAAGGTTTGGCAGTCCGACACTTGGTCTCATAGAAGTACTGCTTCACAAAGTTGCTTTCAGCGGTGCCCATCTTTATCTGATCCAGGACGGTGACCTGACGACCCCTGATGTCCACCGCATTCGTCTTGTCTGTCACCCACTGTGATTGGCTGTCACAGACGGAGTACTCCCCGCGGTAACTCTTGTGTTCAGCGTATCTCTTCCTGCGGGTCTTGTTGGTTCTGTCAGAGCTGCCCACGTAGTCATCTATAGAGTAGAGCGGAGGAGGCTGCAGGGGCGCCCGCTCACTCAGCAGGACCCGGGGAGAGTTGTAGTGTTTCTGCTGCTCCAGCAGGTCAGACGACCTGGGCTGGTACAGCGAGCTGCGCCTCTCCAGGAATCTACTGTCGTCCAGCGGGGTGTCAATGGCGAGCAGGCCCAACGGTGGCAATGTGTCCTGGGCCTGCCTGTCCTGGCCCTCACCCTGCCTCCCCCGGCCGCGGGTCAGGTCCGCCTGCAGCAGCTGGATGATGAGGGAGTTGATGGGGTCCTGGGTGGGCGGGGGCTGCTGGCGCTCCATGTGCGTTGCCTGGATACCGTAGAGGTAAGCTAGGAACAACACATACAGCAACATGGACATCACTAGATTCACCTGTAAGATCTGTGGAGTAGAGGAGACAGGATATCAGTTATTAATCACCTATCATCAATAATTACACCACGAGATTCACCTGTAAGATCTGTGGAGTAGAGACAGAATATCAGTTATTAATCACCTATAATCAATAATTACACCACTAGATTCACCTGTAAGATCTGTGGAGTAGAGACAGAATATCAGTTATTAATCACCTATAATCAATAATTACACCACTAGATTCACCTGTAAGATCTGTGGAGTAGAGGATTCAGAATAGTAGTTATTAATCACCTATAATCAATAATTACACCACTAGATTCACCTGTAAGATCTGTGGAGTAGAGGAGACAGGAATATCAGTTATTAATCACCTATAATCAATAATTACACCACTTGATTCAGTTACTAATTCAGATCAGTTATAATTTATTAATCACCTGGAGCATTATCAACATTTTATATTCTGAATCCAGAATCATGCCAAAATGCTAATGGGATTAGTCCTGGAACATTATGGATGTTGTTATATGTTCTGAATCTAGAATCATGCCAAAATGCTAATGGGATTAGTCCTGGAACATTATGGATGTTGTTTTATGTTCTGAATCTAGAATCATGCCAAAATGCTAATGGGATTAGTCCTGGAACATTATGGATGTTGTTATATGTTCTGAATCTAGAATCATGCCAAAATGCTAATAGGATTAGTCCTGGAACATTATGAATGTTGTTTTATGTTCTGAATCTAGAATCATGCCAAAATGCTAATAGGATTAGTCCTGGAACATTATGGATGTTTTATGTTCTGAATCTAGAATCATGCCAAAATGCTAATAGGATTAGTCCTGGAACATTATGGATGTTATATGTTCTGAATCTAGAATCATGCCAAAATGCTAATAGGATTAGTCCTGGAACATTATGGATGTTGTTATATGTTCTGAATCTAGAATCATCCCAAAATGCTAATAGGATTAGTCCTGGAACATTATGGATGTTGTTTTATGAATGGAAAGGCACTGGAGCGATGAACCACTCTTGATGTCTCTGCCTGGCCGGCTGAGTAACTGGCTTACTGGTGCTCTTCCATGCCGTCCCTAGGAGGGGTGCGTCACTTGAGTGGGTTGAGTCACTGACATGATCTTCCTGTCCGGGTTGGCCCCACCCCCCTTGGGTTTGTTCCGTGGGGGAGATCTTCGTGGGCTATACTCGGCCTTGTCTCAGGGTAGTAAGTTGGTGGTTGAAGATATCCCTCTAGTGGTGTGGGGGCTGTGCTTTGGCAAAGTGGGTGGGGTTATATCCTTCCTGTTTGGCCCTGTCCGGGGGTATCATCGGTGGGGTCACAGTGTCTCCTGACCCCTCCTGTCTCAGCCTCCAGTATTTATGCTGCAGTAGTTTATGTGTCGGGGGGCTAGGGTCAGTCCGTTATATCTGGAGTATTTCTCCTGTCTTATCGGGTGTCCTGTGTGAATTTAAGTGTGCTCTCTCTAATTCTCTCCCTCTCCCTCCCCTTCCGGAGGACCTGAGCCCTGGGACCATGCCTCAGGACTACCTGGCATGATGACTCCTTGCTGTCCCCAGTCCACCTGGCCGTGCTGCTGCTCCACTTTCAACTGTTCTACCTGCGGCTATGGAACCCTGACCTGTTCACCGGACATTCTACCTTGTCCCGGACCTGCTGTTTTCGACTCTCTCTCTACCGCACCTGCTGTCTCTAACTTTGAATGATCGTCTATGAAAAGCCAACTGACATTTACTCCTGAGGTGCTGACCTGTTGCACCCTCTACAACCACTGTCATTATTATTATTATTTGACCCTGCTGGTCATCTATGAACGTTTGAACATCTTGGCCATGTTCTGTTATAATCTCAACCCGACACAGCCAGAAGAGGACTGGCCTTCCCTCTCCCCCTCTCTAGGGAGTTTTTCCTAGCCACCGTGCTTCTGCCTGTGTTTGGGATTTAGGCTGGGTTTCTGTACAGCACTTTGTGACATCGGCTGATGTAAAAAGGACTTTATAAATACATTTGATTGATTGATTTTATGTTCTGAATCTAGAAAATCATGTCAAAATGACTAGGAGTAGGAGGAGGGGGAGGGGGACTAGGAGTAGGGGAAGGGGGACTAGGAGGAGGAGGGGGAGAGGGACTAGGAGGAGGAGGGGGAGAGGGACTAGGAGGAGGAGGAGGAGGGGGACTAGGAGGAGGAGGGGGAGAGGGACTAGGAGGAGGGGGAGAGGGACTAGGAGGAGGAGGAGGGGGAGGGGGACTAGGAGTAGGGGAAGGGGGACTAGGAGGAGGAGGGGGAGAGGGACTAGGAGGAGGAGGGGGAGAGGGACTAGGAGTAGGAGGAGGAGGGGGAGGGGGCCTAGGAGGAGGAGGGGGAGAGGGACTAGGAGGAGGAGGGGGAGAGGGACTAGGAGGAGGAGGGGGAGAGGGACTAGGAGGAGGAGGGGGAGAGGGACTAGGAGGAGGAGGGGGAGAGGGACGAGGAGGAGGAGGAGTGGGAACATGAAACAGGAGCGGGCCTAGGAGGAGGAGGAGGAGGGGGAGGAGTGGGAACATGAAACAGGAGGGGAACTGGGAGCTGGTGAAGTTTACCTCTGTGTGACGGGGATACCAAGGGCTGAGACCAGAGTTATTCAGAGTTGTACAGTTCATCAGCTAGTGGTTTACAGTCTATTAGGGATGTAGACATTCTGCTGGGTTGAGGCCAGTTCCTTGAAACACTGATCTGTAGCCTGGGGCATCCAGTTGCTCATTTGGTCACAACAACATTTGAGGCACAGAACTAGAATGAGATTCTATTTCTATTATTTGAGGTCAAGGGTCAAAGCAGGTGTGTGAATCACTGGTCTCTGCTAATATAATGTAACATTAGCAGCAATGTTGCGTCTAGCTCTGCTGCTACTATAGACTCCAGACGCCATGCCGAGAGGAAACCTGTCCAAACTCTTACAAGTCTGACGTGATTGCAACACATGGGTTGAAGTTCCCCTATGAACAGATCTAGGATCAGCTTCACCTTCCCCAATCCTAACCTTAACCATAAGTGGGGGACAATATAAAACTGACCCAAGACCAGCATCTAGGGGATGTCTTCACCCTCCACCATACAGATCAGGAAGTAGTCTGTGTGACGGCAGTAGATGTCCCGAGGGAAGAAACGGATCAGGCCTAAACGGGAGAAACCAATACAGTAGTAGTACACACTGCTCTGATACACCCTGAAGAACTAGTTTATTCCTGTTGGCTACAGAGACCCTGGCAGGTAGATAATGACTCTCACTGAGGCACAGATCATTATTGTCATCCAGATTGTGAATGACAGAGAAAGAGAGAGCTACAGAATGAGATAAACACTCTAATCTCAAAATAATTCAAGATAAGAAGTGATGAACAACAACTCTGTTCAATCACAATATATAAAACATTTACTTTGCGCCTCAAGTGAAGAGGTTTTGACTTCGCTAGCTAGCTACACAACATAAACCTAGCCAATAGGCTAACAAGCTAGCCAGAAAAATGTAGCTAGAACAAACCTAGCAAGGGGAGTTCATACAACTACATCAAACAACTAAACTGAGTGAGTCAACCAAGAAGGATCAGGGACTCTAACTTTAATATATCTTCTGTTGTTTTTTAGTTTGAAGATGTTTTACTCTTTTTGCTGTTTTTGAGCTAAATTAGAGCTAGCTAGCAACAGCAGCAGACTAACAAAAACGGTTGCCATGGCACCGTGGCAGCAGAACAGCAGCAGTAGCAGAGCACAGAGGCCCCATGTCCCCACTCCCCCTCAGCGCTGAGTCCCTTCTCTACCCTCCAGAGGCTCCATGTCCCCCTCAGCGCTGAGTCCCTTCTCTACCCTCCAGAGGCCCCATGTCCCCTCAGCGCTGAGTCCCTTCTCTACCCTCCAGAGGCTCCATGTCCCCCTCAGCGCTGAGTCCCTTCTCTACCCTCCAGAGGCCCCATGTCCCCACTCCCCCTCAGCGCTGAGTCCCTTCTCTACCCTCCAGAGGCCCCATGTCCCCACTCCCCCTCAGCGCTGAGTCCCTTCTCTACCCTCCAGAGGCCCCATGTCCCCCTCAGTGCTGAGTCCCTTCTCTACCCTCCATGTCCCCACTCCCCCTCAGCGCTGAGTCCCTTCTCTACCCTCCAGAGGCCCCATGTCCCCCTCAGGGCTGAGTCCCTTCTCTACCCTCCAGAGGCCCCATGTCCCCACTCCCCCTCAGCGCTGAGTCCCTTCTCTACCCTCCAGAGGCCCCATGTCCCCCTCAGCGCTGAGTCCCTTCTCTACCCTCCAGAGGCCCCATGTCCCCACTCCCCCTCAGCGCTGAGTCCCTTCTCTACCCTCCAGAGGCCCCATGTCCCCACTCCCCCTCAGCGCTGAGTCCCTTCTCTACCCTCCAGAGGCCCCATGTCCCCACTCCCCCTCAGCGCTGAGTCCCTTCTCTACCCTCCAGAGGCCCCATGTCCCCACTCCCCCTCAGGGCTGAGTCCCTTCTCTACCCTCCAGAGGCCCCATGTCCCCCTCAGCGCTGAGTCCCTTCTCTACCCTCCAGAGGCCCCATGTCCCCCTCAGGGCTGAGTCCCTTCTCTACCCTCCAGAGGCCCCATGTCCCCCTCAGGGCTGAGTCCCTTCTCTACCCTCCAGAGGCCCCATGTCCCCCTCAGGGCTGAGTCCCTTCTCTACCCTCCAGAGGCCCCATGTCCCCTCAGCGCTGAGTCCCTTCTCTACCCTCCAGAGGCCCCATGTCCCCACTCCCCCTCAGCGCTGAGTCCCTTCTCTACCCTCCAGAGGCCCCATGTCCCCACTCCCCCTCAGCGCTGAGTCCCTTCTCTACCCTCCATGTCCCCACTCCCCCTCAGCACTGAGTCCCTTCTCTACCCTCCAGAGGCCCCATGTCCCCCTCAGCGCTGAGTCCCTTCTCTACCCTCCAGAGGCCCCATGTCCCCACTCCCCCTCAGCGCTGAGTCCCTTCTCTACCCTCCAGAGGCCCCATGTCCCCACTCCCCCTCAGGGCTGAGTCCCTTCTCTACCCTCCATGTCCCCACTCCCCCTCAGCACTGAGTCCCTTCTCTACCCTCCAGAGGCCCCATGTCCCCCTCAGCGCTGAGTCCCTTCTCTACCCTCCAGAGGCCCCATGTCCCCACTCCCCCTCAGCGCTGAGTCCCTTCTCTACCCTCCAGAGGCCCCATGTCCCCACTCCCCCTCAGGGCTGAGTCCCTTCTCTACCCTCCAGAGGCCCCATGTCCCTCTCAGTGCTGAGTCCCTTCTCTACCCTCCAGAGGCCCCATGTCCCCCTCAGCGCTGAGTCCCTTCTCTACCCTCCAGAGGCCCCATGTCCCCACTCCCCCTCAGCGCTGAGTCCCTTCTCTACCCTCCAGAGGCCCCATGTCCCCACTCCCCCTCAGCGCTGAGTCCCTTCTCTACCCTCCAGAGGCCCCATGTCCCCACTCCCCCTCAGCGCTGAGTCCCTTCTCTACCCTCCATGTCCCCTCAGCGCTGAGTCCCTTCTCTACCCTCCAGAGGCCCCATGTCCCCCTCAGCGCTGAGTCCCTTCTCTACCCTCCAGAGGCCCCATGAGATAATGAAAAATGGTTCGATAATGATTGGAGAAATCTAAAGAAGTCATTGAGAAATATATCTAATCAAAAACACAGAGAACCAGACAACAAAAATATAGGCCTTCAATATGGAGAAACACTGAAGCAATACAAACACACCCTGAGAACAGAGGAACAGAACATTAGAAATCAGCTGGATGGAGTTGAGGAATTCATAGAATTAAACCACTTCTGGGAGAACTGTAATAAATTAAACAAACATCATTTGGCTCTCCCAAATGGGGATATGGGGAGAAATCACTTTACAAACCTCATCATTTGGCTCTCCCAAATGGGGATATGGGGAGAAATCACTTTACAAACCTCATCATTTGGCTCTCCCAAATGGGGATATGGGGAGAAATCACTTTACAAACCTCATCATTTGGCTCTCCCAAATGGGGATATGGGGAGAAATCACTTTACAAACCTCATCATTTGGCTCTCCCAAATGGGGATATGGGGAGAAATCACTTTACAAACCTCATCATTTGGCTCTCCCAAATGGGGATATGGGGAGAAATCACTTTACAAACCTCATCATTTGGCTCTCCCAAATGGGGATATGGGGAGAAATCACTTTACAAACCTCATCATTTGGCTCTCCCAAATGGGGATATGGGGAGAAATCACTTTACAAACCTCATCATTTGGCTCTCCCAAATGGGGATATGGGGAGAAATCACTTTACAAACCTCATCATTTGGCTCTCCCAAATGGGGATATGGGGAGAAATCACTTTACAAACCTCATCATTTGGCTCTCCCAAATGGGGATATGGGGAGAAATCACTTTACAAACCTCATCATTTGGCTCTCCCAAATGGGGAGACTGTTAAAGACATGGTAAAGGGCAGACTGATAAAGACATGGAAAGGGCAGACTGATAAAGACATGGTAAAGGGCAGACTGATAAAGACATGGTAAAGGGCAGACTGATAAAGACATGGTAAAGGGCAGACTGATAAAGACATGGTAAAGGGCTGACAGATAAAGACATGGTAAAGGGCTGACAGATAAAGACATGGTAAAGGGCTGACAGATAAAGACATGGAAAGGGCTGACAGATAAAGACATGGTAAAGGGCAGACTGATAAAGACATGGAAAGGGCAGACTGATAAAGACATGGTAAAGGGCAGACAGATAAAGACATGGTAAAGGGCTGACAGATAAAGACATGGAAAGGGCTGACAGATAAAGACATGGAAAGGGCAGACTGATAAAGACATGGAAAGGGCAGACTGATAAAGACATGGTAAAGGGCAGACTGATAAAGACATGGAAAGGGCTGACAGATAAAGACATGGAAAGGGCTGACAGATCAAGACATGGTAAAGGGCAGACTGATAAAGACATGGAAAGGGCAGACTGATAAAGACATGGAAAGGGCAGACTGATAAAGACATGGTAAAGGGCAGACTGATAAAGACATGGAAAGGGCTGACAGATAAAGACATGGAAAGGGCTGACAGATAAAGACATGGTAAAGGGCAGACTGATAAAGACATGGTAAAGGGCAGACTGATAAAGACATGGTAAAGGGCAGACTGATAAAGACATGGTAAAGGGCAGACTGATAAAGACGTGGAAAGGGCTGACCGATAAAGACATGGAAAGGGCTGACAGATAAAGACATGGTAAAGGGCAGACTGATAAAGACATGGAAAGGGCAGACTGATAAAGACATGGTAAAGGGCAGACTGATAAAGACATGGTAAAGGGCTGACAGATAAAGACATGGAAAGGGCTGACAGATAAAGACATGGAAAGGGCTGACAGATAAAGACATGGTAAAGGGCAGACTGATAAAGACATGGTAAAGGGCTGACAGATAAAGACATGGAAAGGGCTGACAGATAAAGACATGGTAAAGGGCAGACTGATAAAGACATGGAAAGGGCAGACTGATAAAGACATGGTAAAGGGCAGACTGATAAGACATGGTAAAGGGCTGACAGATAAAGACATGGAAAGGGCTGACAGATAAAGACATGGAAAGGGCTGACAGATAAAGACATGGTAAAGGGCAGACTGATAAAGACATGGTAAAGGGCTGACAGATAAAGACATGGAAAGGGCTGACAGATAAAGACATGGTAAAGGGCAGACTGATAAAGACATGGAAAGGGCAGACTGATAAAGACATGGTGAAGGGCAGACTGATAAAGACATGGTAAAGGGCAGACTGATAAAGACATGGTAAAGAGCAGACTGATAAAGACATGGAAAGGGCAGACTGATAAAGACATGGTAAAGGGCAGACTGATAAAGACATGGTAAAGGGCAGACTGATAAGACATGGAAAGGGCAGACTGATAAAGACATGGTAAAGGGCAGACTGATAAAGACATGGAAGGGCAGACTGATAAAGGGCTGACAGATAAAGACATGGTAAAGGGCAGACTGATAAAGACATCGTAAAGGGCAGACTGATAGACATGGAAAGGGCAGACTGATAAAGACATGGTAAAGGGCAGACTGATAAAGACATGGAAAGGGCAGACTGATAAAGACATGGTAAAGGGCAGACTGATAAAGACATGGAAAGGGCAGACTGATAAAGACATGGTAAAGGGCTGACTAATAAAGACATGGTAAAGGGCAGACTGATAAAGACATGGTAAAGGGCAGACTGATAAAGACATGGTAAAGGGCAGACTGATAAAGACATGGTAAAGGGTAGACTGGTTCAGTCAGGGCACAGAGACAGAGTTCTGATCTAATACTTTAGACCACAGGACTGCTAGTGGATAGAAACTCTCCCAGTTTCAGCCACTGCCTTTGGCATTATACCAGCCCCCTACCACAGCCTCAGCCCTCTACCTTGGTCCCAGCTCCAGTCCTCTACCTTAGCCCCAGCTCCAGCCCTCTACCTTGGCTCCAGCTCCAGCCCTCTACCTCGGCCCCAGTTCCAGCCCTCTACCTTGGCCCCAGCTCCAGCAGTCTACCTCAGCTCCAGCTCCAGTCCTCTACCTTGTCCCCAGCTCCAGCAGTCTACCTCAGCTCCAGCTCCAGTCCTCTACCTCGGCTCCAGCTCCAGTCTTCTACCTCAGCTCCAGCTCCAGCTCTCTACCTTGGCCCCAGTTCCAGTCCTCTACCTAAGCTCCAGCTCCAGTCCTCTACCTTGGCCCCAGTTCCAGTCCTCTACCTTGGCTCCAGCTCCAGCCCTCTACCTCGGCCCCAGTTCCAGCCCTCTACCTTGGCCCCAGCTCCAGCAGTCTACCTCAGCTCCAGCTCCAGTCCTCTACCTTGTCCCCAGCTCCAGCAGTCTACCTCAGCTCCAGCTCCAGTCCTCTACCTCGGCTCCAGCTCCAGTCTTCTACCTCAGCTCCAGCTCCAGCTCTCTACCTTGGCCCCAGTTCCAGTCCTCTACCTCAGCTCCAGCTCCAGCTCTCTACCTTGGCCCCAGTTCCAGTCCTCTACCTAAGCTCCAGCTCCAGTCCTCTACCTTGGCCCCAGTTCCAGTCCTCTACCTCGGCCCCAGTTCCAGTCCCCGACCTCGGCCCCAGTTCCAGTCCTCTACCTTGGCCCCAGTTCTAGTCCTCTTCCTCATAACCTAAAACCCAAGGCCAAATCTACACTGGAATTGCTTAACAAGAAGACAGTGACTGTTCTTGAGTGGCCAAGTTACAGTTGCAGTTGACAGAGTTTGAAGAATTCTGAAGAAAAATGGGCAAATATTGCACAATCTAGGTGTGGAAAGCTCTTAGAAACGTACCCAGAAAGACTCACAGCAGTAATCACTGCCAAAGGTGCTTCTACTAAGTATCTAAAAACCTGTTTTCACTTTGTCATTATGAGGTATTGTGTGTAGATGGGTGAGAAAAATATATAATTGAATTGATTTTGAATTCAGGCTGTCACAACACAACGTGGAATAAGTGGTAAGGATACTTTCTGAAGGCCCTGTATTCTCTATCCATGGACCTAGTCCACTGTGCCTCCAGGCTGGAGCTAGCATGTCATGTTTGTTTACGCATACAAAGCTGTTCATTTCATTCTATTCAAACAGACCTCATTTCAAAGGAAACAAGCACTCATTAGGATCTGGTGTAGCCAATTAGTGGTTGCAGACAACACACCTGAACACACTTAACAAGATGGAGGATGGAGAGCTTTGTTGATGCTGATAATGGAATGTATATGTTTTTAAATTACATTCTTAGACTGTTCTTTGAACGTTACTAATGTTTTCTGGTGGTTTTTACGGTTTTCTTAATGTTCTGAGAACATGACTTCAAATAGAACCATGAGTAGACCTGCAGAAAAAGTTATGCTGAAGTACTGAAATTCCCACAGAAGAATGTTGTTTCTTAACTTTCTCTGAATGTTAACTTTCTTTAAAGGCCCAGCACAGTCATCCTAGTTCCCAAGTAAAAATAAATGACCAAAACATTACCAATAATATTTTTATGCTCAGAATGAAAGAAACTGTACCTTTTCTCTCATCTCTAACTATCAGGAAGTCTGAAAGAACAGACTGAGTGGATCGGGAGCTTATATTCATGAGCTCGCCTTGACTGACAGCTCTTTGAAACACCCTTGTGGTCGTTGCCAGGTAGCAAGGTAACAACGGGTCACATGTCATTGATGACCAGGTAAACAATGGACCACATGTCATTTCGAGCCTAAATAGTAGGCCTCAACCCATTTTCTCTGGCAAAATGCTCTCATGGTCAACAGAGCTAGTAATGGACTGTTGAATATCAGAGAAACAGCAGAAACACAACACTGCATTTCTACTGTTTTGTAACTAATTTCAGAATACACTTCTGATACACTTCTTCAGCAGAATGAGTAAAACCTGAGACGCCTTAGAATGTTAGACATAAGGGAATGTACATAGAAACAGCATACAATAAGTGGACTGGACAATATATTGGTGCCTCTGCATTAGCATTAGAAATTACAATATGTTCACAATTGTATGTATTGAGAGGTATGAGAGGTATGTGGCAGGGTCTACAGTCAATCACGGATTACAAAAGGAAAACCAGCCCCATCGCGGACACCGATGTCTTGCTCCCAGACAGACTAAACAACTTCTTTGCTCGCTTTGAGGACAACACAGTGCCACCGACATGGCCCGCTACCAAAAGCTGCAGGCTCTCCTTCACCGCAGCCAACGTCAGTAAAACATTTAAACGTGTTAACCCTCGCAAGGCTGCCGGCCCAGACGGCATCCCCAGCCGCGTCCTCAGAGCATGCGCAGACCATCTGGCTGGTGTGTTTACGGACATATTCAATCAATCCCTATCCAAGTCTGCTGTTCCCACATGCTTCAAGAGGGCCACCATTGTTCCTGTTCCCAAGAAAGCTAAGGTAACTGAGCTAAATGACTATCGTCCCGTAGCACTCACTTCCGTCATCATGAAGTGCTTTGAGAGACTAGTCAAGGACCATATCACCTCCACCCTACCTGACAACCTAGACCCACTCCAATTTACTTACCGCCCCAATAGGTCCACAGGCGATGCAATCGAAACCACACTGCACACTGCCCTAACCCATCTGGACAAGAGGAATACCTATGTAAGAATGCTGTTCATCGACTACAACTCAGCATTTAACACCATAGTAAAATGCTGCATGCTAACAGTTATTACTGCATGCTAACCGATCATTTACAATAGGCCAGCATGTCAAAATATTGATCAACATGAACACTCAAAGGTGAGAAATCATGGTGAGACATCATTTGACAATTCAAAAATGATTAAAGCCGTAGGAATTCAGGACCCATTGATTCGTACAATTTGTAACACTCATCTCCCGTCCGAATTCTTGAGATAAACAACATAAAGTGACAATGTGATAGCATATCACGTAAAAGTGAATTAGTTAGGCTTTAGGAAATGCAACCAACTACAGATTTGGATGGGGAGATGGAGAGGAGGGGGACCCATGTACCCCACTTAAAACAAGCAGGCTTCAGTCACCCACTTGGCTTCAGTCATCCCAAAGAATGAATCGGGAGACAAATCCAGCTACGGGCTCCTCCTTGTTGGGCCTCTGTCACTGAACGTTTTGAGGACATGACTTAAGATGGAAGGTAACCTGTGTCCATATACTTTTGGTCATGTATCTCCGGTCTGTAGGGCCAAGAGGGGAGCAGCTATAGAGAGTCACTTATGATCCAATAGTGTCTCTGGGCTGGAGGGGGGCAGCCACAGAGACGCTTAATGTAGAGCTTTGTGATGCTTCCCAGAACCACAAGAGAACAGCTCCCCACAGAACCAAAATAGAAAATTACCTAAAAAAAACAGGCTCGCTTTCGGCCCCCAGGATTTTTTTCATTTCAAGACAATGGTTTCTTACAGAGCGTCCCGTTAACCGCTGTGATCTGGCCAGAGGAGGGGAGGAATACTTATCCGCTTAACTTTGAAATAACCTGGTCTTGTGATGTTGATTTGGGAAGCTTCCATGAAGAATCACTGTTTACTGGGTGGTGATCGTGCCCACAGAATAGGAAGTATACCACAGGACCTCTGTTATTAGTAATGCCTCAGGACACTGCAATGCTGCATGCTGTGTTGGAATGTCAAACAGGACAGTTCAATGCTGCAAGCTGTCTTGTCATATCAAACAGGACAGTTCAATGCTGCACGCTGTGTTGTCATATCAAACAGGACAGTTCAATACTGCACACTGTGTTGTCATATCAAACAGGACACTGCAATGCTGCACACTGTGTTGTCATATCAAACAGGACAGTTCAATGCTGCACACTGTGTTGTCATATCAAACAGGACAGTTCAATGCTGCACGCTGTGTTGTCATATCAAACAGGACAGTTCAATGCTGCACACTGTGTTGTCATATCAAACAGGACAGTTCAATGCTGCACGCTGTGTTGTCATATCAAACAGGACAGTTCAATACTGCACTCTGTGTTGTCATATCAAACAGGACAGTTCAATGCTGCACACTGTGTTGTCATATCAAACAGGACAGTTCAATGCTGCACACTGTGTTGTCATATCAAACAGGACAGTTCAATGCTGCACACTGTGTTGTCATATCAAACAGGACAGTTCAATGCTGCACGCTGTGTTGTCATATCAAACAGGACAGTTCAATGCTGCACACTGTGTTGTCATATCAAACAGGACAGTTCAATGCTGCACGCTGTGTTGTCATATCAAACAGGACAGTTCAATACTGCACACTGTGTTGTCATATCAAACAGGACAGTTCAATGCTGCACACTGTGTTGTCATATCAAACAGGACAGTTCAATGCTGCATGCTGTGTTTTCATATCAAACAGGACACTGGATACTAGGATACAGACAGACAGTCTGGTGATACTAGGATACAGACAGACAGTCTGGTGATACTAGGATACAGACAGACAGTCTGGTGATACTAGGATACAGACAGACAGTCTGGTGATGCTAGGATACTAGGATACAGACAGACAGTCTGGTGATACTAGGATACAGACAGACAGTCTGGTGATACTAGGATACAGACAGACAGTCTGGTGATACTAGGATACAGACAGACAGTCTGGTGATGCTAGGATACTAGGATACAGACAGACAGTCTGGTGATGCTAGGATACTAGGATACAGACAGACAGTCTGGTGATGCTAGGATACAGACAGACAGTCTGGTGATACTAGGATACAGACAGACAGTCTGGTGATACTAGGATACAGACAGACAGTCTGGTGATGCTAGGATACTAGGATACAGACAGACAGTCTGGTGATGCTAGGATACTAGGATACAGACAGACAGTCTGGTGATGCTAGGATACAGACAGACAGTCTGGTGATACTAGGATACAGACAGACAGTCTGGTGATGCTAGGATACAGACAGACAGTCTGGTGATGCTAGGATACAGACAGACAGTCTGGTGGTACTAGGATACAGACAGTCTGGTGATACTAGGATACAGACCACACATACAGAGCTACAGGGTTACAGCTTGGTTTCCATTCATAAACCAACTATTCCGCTAATTTTTGCCAGGGCTGATTTGTGCCAGGGCTGATTTGTGCCAGGGATGATTTGTGCCAGGGCTGATTTGTGCCAGGGCTAATTTGTGCCAGGGCTAATTTGTGCCAGGGCTGATTTGTGCCAGGGATGATTTGTGCCAGGGCTGATTTGTGCCAGGGCTAATTTGTGCCAGGGCTGATTTGTGCCAGGGCTATTTTGGATGCGGTCTCTCCTTCACTGCAGCCGAGGTGAGTAAGACATTTAAATGTGTTAACCCTCGCAAGGCTGCAGGCCCAGACGGCATCCCCAGCCGCGCCCTCAGAGCATGCGCAGACCAGCTGGCCGGTGTGTTTACGGACATATTCAATCAATCCCTATACCAGTCTGCTGTTCCCACATGCTTCAAGAGGGCCACCATTGTTCCTGTTCCCAAGAAAGCTAAGGTAACTGAGCTAACTGCACTCACTTCCGTCATCATGAAGTGCTTTGAGAGACTAGTCAAGGACCATATCGCCTCCACCCTACCTGACACCCTAGACCCACTCCAATTTGCTTACCGCCCAAATAGGTCCACAGACGATGCAATCTCAACCACACTGCACACTGCCCTAACCCATCTGGACAAGAGGAATACCTATGTGAGAATGCTGTTCATCGACTACAGCTCGGCATTCAACACCATAGTACCCTCCAAGCTCGTCATCAAGCTCGAGACCCTGGGTCTCGACCCCGCCCTGTGCAACTGGGTACTGGACTTCCTGACGGGCCGCCCCCAGGTGGTGAGGGTAGGCAACAACATCTCCTCCCCGCTGATCCTCAACACTGGGGCCCCACAAGGGTGCGTTCTGAGCCCTCTCCTGTACTCCCTGTTCACCCACGACTGCGTGGCCACGCACGCCTCCAACTCAATCATCAAGTTTGCGGACGACACAACAGTGGTAGGCTTGATTACCAACAACGACGAGACGGCCTACAGGGAGGAGGTGAGGGCCCTCGGAGTGTGGTGTCAGGAAAATAACCTCACACTCAACGTCAACAAAACTAAGGAGATGATTGTGGACTTCAGGAAACAGCAGAGGGAACACCCCCCTATCCACATCGATGGAACAGTAGTGGAGAGGGTAGCAAGTTTTAAGTTCCTCGGCATACACATCACAGACAAACTGAATTGGTCCACTCACACAGACAGCATCGTGAAGAAGGCGCAGCAGCGCCTCTTCAACCTCAGGAGGCTGAAGAAATTTGGCTTGTCACCAAAAGCACTCACAAACTTCTACAGATGCACAATCGAGAGCATCCTGGCGGGCTGTATCACCGCCTGGTACGGCAACTGCTCCGCCCTCAACCGTAAGGCTCTCCAGAGGGTAGTGAGGTCTGCACAACGCATCACCGGGCAAACTACCTGCCCTCCAGGACACCTACACCACCTGATGTTACAGGAAGGCCATAAAGATCATCAAGGACATCAACCACCCGATGCCTGTTCACCCCGCTATCATCCAGAAGGCGAGGTCAGTACAGGTGCATCAAAGCTGGGACCGAGAGACTGAAAAACAGCTTCTATCTCAAGGCCATCTGACTGTTAAACAGCCACCACTAACATTGAGTGGCTGCTGCCAACACACTGACAATGACACTGACTCAACTCCAGCCACTTTAATAATGGGAATTGATGGGAAATGATGTAAATATATCACTAGCCACTTTAAACAATGCTACCTTATATAATGTTACTTACCCTACATTATTCATCTCATATGTATATGTATATACTGTACTCTATATCATCGACTGCATCCTTATGTAATACATGTATCACTAGCCACTTTAACTATGCCACTTTGTTTACATACTCATCTCATATGTTATACTGTACTCGATACCATCTACTGTATCTTGCCTATGCTGCTCTGTACCATCACTCATTCATATATCCTTATGTACATATTCTTTATCCCCTTACACTGTGTATAAGACAGTAGTTTTGGAATTGTTAGTTAGATTACTTGTTGGTTATTACTGCATTGTCGGAACTAGAAGCACAAGCATTTCGCTACACTCGCATTAACATCTGCTAACCATGTGTATGTGACAAATAACATTTGATTTGATTTGATTTGCTAGGGACACCTAGAATTAGAGCTACAGACACTACAGAAAGGAACAGACAGTCACAGTTAGGGATACAAAGAACACACACTGCAAGAGCTAGGGCTACAGACAATAGACAGCTATGGGTAGGGCTACAGACACTACAGACAGCCACCAACACTACCAGGGCCACATACAATCCAGGCAGCAACATACACCACAGACAGCTAGAGCTAGGGCTACAGACAATAGACAGCTATAGGTATGGCTACATACACTACCGACAGCTACAGCTACAGACACACCAGACAGCTACAGCTAGGGTTACAGACACTACAGACAGCTACAGTTAGGGCTACAGACATACCAGACACCTACAGCTAGGGTTACAGACACTACAGACAGCTACAGCTAGAGTTACAGACACCACAGACAGCTACAGCTAGGGTTACAGACACTACAGACAGCTACAGCTAGAGTTACAGACACTACAGACAGCAACAGTTACAGACACACCAGACAGCTACAGCTAGAGTTACAGACACTACAGACAGCTACAGCTAGAGTTACAGACACTACAGACAGCTACAGACACACCAGACAGCTACAGCTAGGGTTACAGACACCACAGACAGCTACAGCTAGGGTCACAGACAGCTACAGCTAGAGTTACAGACACTACAGACAGCTACAGCTAGAGTTACAGACACTACAGACAGCTACAGACACACCAGACAGCTACAGCTAGGGTTACAGACACCACAGACAGCTACAGCTAGGGTCACAGACAGCTACAGCTAGAGTTACAGACACTACAGACAGCTACAGTTAGGGTCACAGACACTACAGGCACCTACAGTTAGCCAGACACTACAGACAGCTACAGCTAGGGTTACAGACACTACAGACAGCTACAGCTAGGGTTACAGACACCACAGACAGCTACAGCTAGAGTTCCAGACACTACAGACAGCTACAGACACACCAGACAGCTACAGCTAGAGTTACAGACACCACAGACAGCTACAGCTAGGGTTACAGACACCACAGACAGCTACAGCTAGAGTTCCAGACACTACAGACAGCTACAGACACACCAGACAGCTACAGCTAGAGTTACAGACACACCAGACAGCTACAGCTAGGGTCACAGACACTACAGACAGCTACAGCTAGAGTTACAGACACTACAGACAGCTACAGCTAGAGTTACAGACACTACAGACAGCTACAGCTAGAGTTACAGACACTACAGACGGCTACAGCTAGCCAGACACTACAGACAGCTACAGTTAGGGCTACAGACATACCAAACACCTACAGCTAAGGTTACAGACACTACAGACAGCTACAGCTAGAGTTACAGACACTACAGACGGCTACAGCTAGAGTTACAGACACTACAGACAGCTACAGCTAGAGTTACAGACACACCAGACAGCTACAGCTAGAGTTACAGACACTACAGACGGCTACAGCTAGAGTTACAGACACTACAGACAGCTACAGCTAGAGTTCCAGACACTACAGACAGCTACAGACACACCAGACAGCTACAGCTAGGGTTACAGACACTACAGACAGCTACAGCTAGAGTTACAGACACTACAGACAGCTACAGACACTACAGACAGCTACAGCTAGAGGTACAGACACTACAGACAGCTACAGCTAGGGCTACATACACTACAGACAGCTACAGCTAGAGTTCCAGACACTACAGACAGCTACAGCTAGAGTTCCAGACACTACAGACAGCTACAGTTAGGGTCACAGACAGCTACAGCTAGAGTTACAGACACTACAGACAGCTACAGTTAGGGTCACAGACAGCTACAGCTAGAGTTACAGACACTACAGACAGCTACAGCTAGAGTTACAGACACCACAGACAGCTACAGCTAGAGTTCCAGACACCACAGACAGCTACAGTTAGGGTTCCAGACACTACAGACAGCTACAGCTAGGGTTACAGACACTACAGACAGCTACAGCTAGAGTTACAAACACTACAGACAGCTACAGCTAGAGTTACAGACACTACAGACAGCTACAGCTAGAGTTACAGACACTACAGACAGCTACAGTTAGGGTCACAGACAGCTACAGCTAGAGTTACAAACACTACAGACAGCTACAGCTAGAGTTACAGACACTACAGACAGCTACAGTTAGGGTCACAGACACTACAGACAGCTACAGCTAGAGTTACAGACACTACAGACAGCTACAGCTAGGGTCACAGACACTACAGACAGCTACAGCTAGAGTTACAGACACTACAGACAGCTACAGCTAGGGTCACAGACAGCTACAGCTAGAGTTCCAGACACTACAGACAGCTACAGTTAGGGTCACAGACAGCTACAGCTAGAGTTACAGACACTACCAACAGCTACGGTTAGGGCTACAGACACTACAGGCACCTACAGTTAGCCAGACACTACAGACGGCTAAAGCTAAATTTACAGACACTACCGACAGCTTCAGTTAGGGCTACGGACAGACAGCTACAGCTAGAGTTACAGACAGCTACAGACAGCTTCAGTTAGGGCTACAGACAGACAGCTACAGCCAGGGTTACAGACAGCTACAGACAGCATCAGTTAGGGCTACAGACAGACAGCTACAGCTAGGGTTAGAGACAGCTACAGACAGCTTCAGTTAGGGCTACAGACAGACAGCTACAGCTAGGGTTACAGACAGCTACAGACATCTACAGTTAGCCAGACACTATAGACAGCTACAGTTAGGCAGACACTACAGACAGCTACAGCTAGAGTTCCAGACACCACAGACAGCTACAGCTAGAGGTACAGACACTACAGACAGCTACAGCTAGAGGTACAGACAGCTACAGCTAGAGTTACAGACACTACAGACAGCTACAGCTAGAGTTACAGACACTACAGACAGCTACAGCTAGAGTTACAGACACTACAGACAGCTACAGCTAGAGTTACAGACACCACAGACAGCTACAGCTAGAGTTACAGACACTACAGACAGCTACAGCTAGAGTTACAGACACTACAGACAGCTACAGCTAGAGTTACAGACACTACAGACAGCTACAGCTAGAGTTACAGACACTACAGACAGCTACAGCTAGAGTTACAGACACTACAGACAGCTACAGCTAGAGTTACAGACACTACAGACAGCTACAGCTAGAGTTACAGACACTACAGACAGCTACAGCTAGAGTTACAGACACTACAGACAGCTACAGCTAGAGGTACAGACACTACAGACAGCTACAGCTAGAGTTCCAGACACCACAGACAGCTACAGCTAGAGTTACAGACACTACAGACAGCTACAGCTAGAGTTACAGACACTACAGACAGCTACAGCTAGAGGTACAGACACTACAGACAGCTACAGCTAGGGTTACAGACACTACAGACAGCTACAGCTAGAGTTACAGACACTACAGACAGCTACAGCTAGAGTTACAGACACTACAGACAGCTACAGCTAGAGTTACAGACACTACAGACAGCTACAAATAGGACTATAGACACTAGTAGAATAGCTTAGGCTAACATTCACCTGCCAGGAATGAGGTTTGGTGATTAAACACCTGTCCTGTGCTGAGGCTGTGTGTATAGCAGACTGGCTGATGTAGTAGGCTTATAGCCGACTGATCTCTTAACTCCTTCAGGATTAACAGAAGTGTCCCTGGGGTATATTAGGTTCTAACTGTTCAACCACCACATATCTATCAGGGCTTTTCACTGTTTAAACACCACATATCTATCAGGGCTCTTCACTGTTTAACCACCACCGCAGGGCTCTTCACTGTTTAAACACCACATATCTAGCAGGGCTTTTCACTGTTTAAACACCACATATCTATCAGGGCTCTTCACTGTTTAAACACCACATATCTAGCAGGGCTTTTCACTGTTTAAACACCACATATCTAGCAGGGCTCTTCACTGTTTAACCACCACCGCAGGGCTCCTCACTGTTTAAACACCACATATCTAGCAGGGCTTTTCACTGTTTAAACACCACATATCTAGCAGGGCTCTTCACTGTTTAAACACCACATATCTAGCAGGGCTCTTCACTGTTTAAACACCACATATCTAGCAGGGCTCTTCACTGTTTAACCACCACGTAACTAGCAGGGCTCTTCACTGTTTAAACACCACATATCTATCAGGGCTCTTCACTGTTTAAACACCACTGCAGGGCTCTTCACTGTTTAAACACCACATATCTAGCAGGGCTCTTCACTGTTTAACCACCACTGCAGGGCTCTTCACTGTTTAAACACCACATATCTAGCAGGGCTCTTCACTGTTTAAACACCACATATCTAGCAGGGCTCTTCACTGTTTAAACACCACATATCTAGCAGGGCTCTTCACTGTTTAAGCACCACATATCTAGCAGGGCTCTTCACTGTTTAAACACCACATATCTAGCAGGGCTCTTCACTGTTTAAACACCACATATCTAGCAGGGCTCTTCACTGTTTAACCACCACATATCTAGCAGGGCTCTTCACTGTTTAAACACCACTGCAGGGCTCTTCACTGTTTAAACACCACATATCTAGCAGGGCTCTTCACTGTTTAACCACCACCGCAGGGCTCTTCACTGTTTAACCACCACCGCAGGGCTCTTCACTGTTTAACCACCACCGCAGGGCTCTTCACTGTTTAACCACCACCGCAGGGCTCTTCACTGTTTAACCACCACATATCTAGCAGGGCTCTTCACTGTTTAACCACCACATATCTAGCAGGGCTCTTCACTGTTTAAACACCACATATCTAGCAGGGCTCTTCACTGTTTAACCACCACCGCAGGGCTCTTCACTGTTTAAACACCACATATCTAGCAGGACTCTTCACTGTTTAAACACCACATATCTAGCAGGGCTCTTCACTGTTTAACCACCACATATCTAGCAGGGCTCTTCACTGTTTAACCACCACATATTTAGCAGGGCTCTTCACTGTTTAACCACCACCGCATGGGCTCTTCACTGTTTAACCACCACCGCAGGACCCTTCACTGTTTAACCACCACCGCATGGGCTCTTCACTGTTTAACCACCACATATCTAGCAGGGCTCTTCAATGTTTAACCACCACATATCTAGCAGGGCTCTTCACTGTTTAAACACCACATAACTAGCAGGGCTCTTCACTGTTTAACCACCACATATCTAGCAGGGCTCTTCACTGTTTAAACACCACATATCTAGCAGGGCTCTTCACTGTTTAACCACCAACGCAGGGCTCTTCACTGTTTAACCACCACATATCTAGCAGGGCTCTTCACTGTTTAACCACCACACATCTAGCAGGGCTCTTCACTGTTTAAACACCACATATCTAGCAGGGCTTTTCACTGTTTAAACACCACATATCTAGCAGGGCTTTTCACTGTTTAAACACCACATATCTAGCAGGGCTTTTCACTGTTTAAACACCACATATCTAGCAGGGCTTTTCACTGTTTAACCACACCATATCTAGCAGGGCTTTTCACTGTTTAAACACCACATATCCTGCAGGGCTCTTCCCTGTTTAAACACCACATATCCTGCAGGGCTCTTCCCTGTTTAAACACCACATATCTATCAGGGCTCTTCACTGTTTAACCACCACCGCAGGGCTCTTCACTGTTTAAACACCACATATCTAGCAGGGCTCTTCACTGTTTAAACACCACATATCTAGCAGGGCTCTTCACTGTTTAACCACCACCGCAGGGCTCTTCACTGTTTAACCACCACATAACTAGCAGGGCTCTTCACTGTTTAACCACCACATATCTAGCAGGGCTCTTCACTGTTTAAACACCACATATCTAGCAGGGCTCTTCACTGTTTAACCACCAACGCAGGGCTCTTCACTGTTTAACCACCACATATCTAGCAGGGCTCTTCACTGTTTAAACACCACATATCTAGCAGGGCTCTTCACTGTTTAACCACCAACGCAGGGCTCTTCACTGTTTAACCACCACATATCTAGCAGGGCTCTTCACTGTTTAAACACCACATATCTAGCAGGGCTCTTCACTGTTTAAACACCACATATCTAGCAGGGCTCTTCACTGTTTAAACACCACATATCTAGCAGGGCTCTTCACTGTTTAAACACCACATATCTAGCAGGGCTCTTCACTGTTTAAACACCACATATCTAGCAGGGCTCTTCACTGTTTAAACACCACATATCTAGCAGGGCTCTTCACTGTTTAACCACCAACGCAGGGCTCTTCACTGTTTAAACACCACATATCTAGCAGGGCTCTTCACTGTTTAACCACCACATATCTAGCAGGGCTCTTCACTGTTTAAACACCACATATCTAGCAGGGCTCTTCACTGTTTAACCACCAACGCAGGGCTCTTCACTGTTTAACCACCACATATCTAGCAGGGCTCTTCACTGTTTAACCACCACATATCTAGCAGGGCTCTTCACTGTTTAAACACCACCGCAGGGCTCTTCACTGTTTAACCACCAACGCAGGGCTCTTCACTGTTTAACCACCACATAACTAGCAGGGCTCTTCACTGTTTAACCACCACATATCTAGCAGGGCTCTTCACTGTTTAACCACCAACGCAGGGCTCTTCACTGTTTAACCACCACATATCTAGCAGGGCTCTTCACTGTTTAACCACCACATATCTAGCAGGGCTCTTCACTGTTTAACCACCACCGCAGGGCTCTTCACTGTTTAAACTGTTCAGACTATCAGCATCTTTAAATGCTTCCTATCAAAACATCCAAGAGGATCATAATGGGACCTTCCTGGACAATGATCAGTTTCTACCACTGTACACCTCTACTAGCTTGATCCAGAAAATGGCTGCTCATTGTTGGACTCCAGGTGAGTGTAAATGGCTGCTCATTGTTGGACTCCAGGTGAGTGTAAATACAGTGCCTTGCGAAAGTATTCGGCCCCCTTGAACTTTGCGACCTTTTGCCACATTTCAGGCTTCAAACATAAAGATATAAAACTGTATTTTTTTGTGAAGAATCAACAACAAGTGGGACACAATCATGAAGTGGAACGACATTTATTGGATATTTCAAACTTTTTTAACAAATCAAAAACTGAAAAATTGGGCGTGCAAAATTATATGGTTGAGAGGGATGAGGCTAAATAAATGGCAAATAGGTCTGGCAGCCCAACGGATTGGCAAACCTACTGTAAATTGAGAAATCATGTGACTAAACTGAATAAAAAGAAGAAACTATTAAATAAATAATGATAATAAAAAGAAGAAACTATACTATTAAATAAATAATGATAATAAAAAGCTTTAATTACATTTTGGGAACAAAAGCCAACTCGGCTCCATCATTCATTGAATCAGCTCGTTCATCACTAAACTAACTGATATTGCCAACTGCTTTAATGATTTTTTTTCAATGGCAAGATTAGCAAACTTAGGCATGAAATGACAGCAACAAACGCTGACACTACACATCCAAGTATATCGGATATATAGCATATTATGAAAGACAATCTAATTATGACAAGCATTGAAATTTTGAATTCTGTAAAGTGAGTGTGGAAGAGGTAAAAAAATGATTGTTGTCTATCAACAATGACAAGCCACCGGGGTCTGACAACTTGAATGGTAAAATACTGAGGATAATAGCAGACGATATTTCCACTCCTATTTGCCATATCTTCAATGTAAGCCTACTAGACAGTGTGAGCCCTCAGGCTTGGAGGCAAGCTAAAGTTTTCCCCTGCCTAATGATAGTAAACCCCCCTTTACTGGCTCAAATAGCCCAACAGTAAGCCTGTTACCAAACCTTCTTAAACCTTTGGAAGAAATGGTGTTTGACCAGATACAATGCTGTTTCACAGTAAACAAATTGACAACAGACTTTCAGCATGCTTATAGAGAAGGACATTCAACAAGCACAGCACTTACACAAATGACTGAGGGTTAGGGTTAGGGTTAGGGTTAACCCTAACCCTAACCCTAACCCACAAATTGGCTGAGAGGAATTGATGCTAAAATATTGTGGGGGCTGTTTTGTTGGACTTCAGTGCGGCTTTTGGCATAATTGATCATAGTCTGTTGCTGGAAAAACGTATGTGTTGTGGCTTTACACACCCTGCTATATTGTGGATGAAGAGTTACCTGTCTAACAGAACACAGAGGGTGTTCTGTAATGGAAGCCTCTACAACAAAATTGAGGTAGAATAAGGAATTCCCCAGGGCAGCTGTCTAGGCCCCTCAGGGCAGCTGTCTAGGCCCCTGATCAAGTTGAGGAGACTGTCATGGTCAAAACATATTGATACAACAGTAGCTAAGATGGGGAGAAGTCTGTCCATAATAAAGCGCTGCTCTGCCTTCTTAACAACACTGTCAACAAGGCAGGTCCTACAGGCCCTAGATTTGTCGCACCGGGACTACTGTTCAGCCGTGTGGTCAGGTACCACAAAGACGGACTCAGGAAAATTGCAATTGGCTCAGAACAGAGCAGCACGGCTGGCCCCTGGATGTACAACGAGATCTAAGATTAATAATATGGATGCCAATCTCTCCTGGCTCAAAGTGGAGTAGAGATTCACTTCATCACTACTTGTATTTGTGAGAGGTATTGACATGTTGAATGCACCAAGCTGTCTGTTTAAACTACTAACACACAGCTCAGAAACCCATGACCACCCCACAAGACATGTCACCAGAGGTCTCTTCACAGTCCCCAAGTCCAGAACAAATTATGAGAGGCGCACAGTACTACATAGAGCCACGACTCACATAATATTCACATAAAGTAACACATGGTAGCAGTAAAATTATATTAAAAAACTGATAAAAACACACGTTATGGAACAGCAGGGACTGTGAAGCAACACAAACATAGGCACAGACACATGCATACAAACACACGATAACACATGGATTTGGTGTTGTAGATATGTGGCAGGGGCCTGAGGGCAAACACTTAATCTGTTGTGAATGTATTGCAATGTTTTAAAAACGGTATAACTGCCTTAATGTTGCTGGACCCCAGGAAGAGTAGCTGCTGCCTCTAGCAGACTGGAATATGTTCCTGGATTCATCCAATGGCATTGAGGAGTATATCACGTCAGTCATCGGCTTCATCAATAAGTGCATCGACAACATCGTCCCCTCAGTGATAGAACGTACATTTCCCAACCAGAAGCAATGGATTACAGGCAACATCCGCACCGAGCTAAAGGCCAGAGCTTCTGCTTTCAAGGAGCGTGACACTAATCCGGACGCTTATAAAAAGTCCCGCTACGCCCTCAGATGAACCATCAAACAGGGAAAGCGTCAATACAGGACTGAGAATGAATCCTACTACACCGGCTCTGACACTCATCGTATGTGGCAGGGCTTGAGAGCCCCAGCTGTTCCAGACAACTGTGTTTTCATGCTCTCCGTAGCCGATGTGAGCAAGACCTTTAACCAATATTAATAATAACAAAGCCGCTGGGCCAGACGGATTACCAGGATGTGTACTCAAAGCATGCGTGGACCAACTGGCAAGTGTCTTCACTGACATTTTCAACCTGTCCCTGATCGAGTCTGTAATACCGACATGTTTCAAACCGACCACCATTGTCCCTGTGCACAAGATAGCGAAGGTAACCTGCTTAAATGATTACCGCCCTGTAGCACTCACGTCTGTAGCCATGAAAGTATTTTGGAAGGCTTGTCATGGTTCACACCAACACCCTTATGCCAGAAACCCTAGACCCACTCCAATTTGCATACCGCCCCAACAGATCCACAGATGACGCAATCTCAGCTGCACACCACACTGCCGTTTCCCACCTGGACAAAAGGAACACCTATGTGAGAGTCCTGTTGATTGACTACAGCAGCGTTCAACAACATAGTGTCCTCAAAGCTCATCACTAAGCTAAGGTGGTAAGAGTAGGCAACAACACATTTGTTACACTGATCCTCAGGTGCTTAGTCCCCTCCTGTACTCCAGTTCCCCATTAACATCATACGGACTGAAGTTCCTTAACAGCTTCTACCCCCAAGCCATAAGACTGCTGAACAATTAATCAAATGGCCACCGGAATATTTACATTGAACCTAACACCCCCCCCCCCTTCCCCCCCCCTGCATAGTCACTTTCCCTTTTTAAACGTTAGATTATTTGCTAATATTGGTAATTAGTATTTGATTAACTCTATTTCTTGAACTGTATTTTTAGTTAATTGTAAGTAAACATTTCACGGCATGTGACAACTACAATTTGATTTGATTAGATTTCTTAACCCCTGTCCTGTTATCTACCTCTTCCATACATAACCCCTATCCGGTTAGCTACCTCTTCCATACATAACCCTGTCCTGTTATCTACCTCTTCCATACATAACCCCTATCTGGTTAGCTACCTCTTCCATACCTAACCCTGTCCTGTTATCTACCTCTTCCATACATAACCCCTATCCGGTTAGCTACCTCTTCCATACATAACCCTGTCCTGTTATCTACCTCTTCCATACATAACCCCTATCCGGTTAGCTACCTCTTCCATACATAACCCTGTCCTGTTATCTACCTCTTCCATACATAACCCTGTCCTGTTATCTACCTCTTCCATACATAACCCTGTCCTGTTATCTACCTCTTCCATACATAACCCTGTTCTGTTATCTACCTCTTCCATACATAACCCCTATCCTGTTAGCTACCTCTTCCATACATAACCCCTATCCGGTTATCTACCTCTTCCATACATAACCCCTATCCTGTTATCTACCTCTTCTATACATAACCCTGTCCTGTTATCTACCTCTTCTATACATAACCCTGTCCTGTTATCTACCTCTTCCATACATAACACTGTCCTGTTATCTACCTCTTCCATACATAACCCTGTCCTGTTATCTACCTCTTCTATACATAACCCTGTCCTGTTATCTACCTCCTTCATGCATAACCCCTGTCTAGTTAGCTCCCTCATGCATAACCCCTGTCTAGTTAGCTCCTTCATGCATAACCCCTGTCTAGTTAGCTCCCTCATGCATAACCCCTGTCTAGTTAGCTCCTTCATGCATAACCCCTGTCTAGTTAGCTCCCTCATGCATAACCCCTGTCTAGTTAGCTCCCTCATGCATAACCCATGTCTAGTTAGCTCCTTCATGCATAACCCTGTCTAGTTAGCTCCTTCATGCATAACCCCTGTCTAGTTAGCTCCCTCATGCATAACCCCTGTCTAGTTAGCTCCTTCATGCATAACCCTGTCTAGTTAGCTCCTTCATGCATAACCCTGTCTAGTTAGCTCCTTCATGCATAACCCTGTCTAGTTAGCTCCTTCATGCATAACCCATGTCTAGTTAGCTCCCTCATGCATAACCCCTGTCTAGTTAACTCCTTCATACATAACCCTGTCCTGTTATCTACCTCTTCCATACATAACCCCTGTCCTGTTATCTACCTCTTCCATACATAACACTGTCCTGTTATCTACCTCTTCCATACATAACCCTGTCCTGTTATCTACCTTTTCCATACATAACCCTTGTCCTGTTATCTACCTCTTCGATACATAACCCTGTCCTGTTATCTACCTCTTCCATACATAACACTGTCCTGTTATCTACCTCTTCCATACATAACCCTGTCCTGTTATCTACCTCTTCCATACATAACACTGTCCTGTTATCTACCTCTTCCATACATAACACTGTCCTGTTATCTACCTCTTCCATACATAACCCCTATCCGGTTAGCTACCTCTTCCATACATAACCCTGTCCTGTTAGCTACCTCTTCCATACATAACCCTGTCCTGTTATCTACCTCTTCTATACATAACCCTGTCCTGTTATCTACCTCCTTCATGCATAACCCCTGTCTAGTTAGCTCCCTCATGCATAACCCCTGTCTAGTTAGCTCCTTCATGCATAACCCCTGTCTAGTTAGCTCCCTCATGCATAACCCCTGTCTAGTTAGCTCCTTCATGCATAACCCCTGTCTAGTTAGCTCCCTCATGCATAACCCCTGTCTAGTTAGCTCCTTCATGCATAACCCCTGTCTAGTTAGCTCCTTCATGCATAACCCCTGTCTAGTTAGCTCCTTCATGCATAACCCTGTCTAGTTAGCTCCTTCATGCATAACCCCTGTCTAGTTAACTCCTTCATGCATAACCCATGTCTAGTTAGCTCCTTCATGCATAACCCTGTCTAGTTAGCTCCTTCATGCATAACCCTGTCTAGTTAGCTCCTTCATGCATAACCCCTGTCTAGTTAGCTCCTTCATGCATAACCCCTGTCTAGTTAGCTCATTCATGCATAACCCTGTCTAGTTAGCTCCTTCATGCATAACCCTGTCTAGTTAGCTCCTTCATGCATAACCCTGTCTAGTTAGCTCCTTCATGCATAACCCCTGTCTAGTTAGCTCCTTCATGCATAACCCTGTCTAGTTAGCTCCTTCATGCATAACCCCTGTCTAGTTAACTCCTTCATGCATAACCCTGTCTAGTTAGCTCCTTCATGCATAACCCTGTCTAGTTAGCTCCTTCATGCATAACCCCTGTCTAGTTAACTCCTTCATGCATAACCCTGTCTAGTTAGCTCCTTCATGCATAACCCTGTCTAGTTAACTCCTTCATGCATAACCCCTGTCTAGTTAGCTCCTTCATGCATAACCCTGTCTAGTTAGCTCCTTCATGCATAACCCCTGTCTAGTTAACTCCTTCATGCATAACCCTGTCTAGTTAGCTCCTTCATGCATAACCCCTGTCTAGTTAGCTCCTTCATGCATAACCCTGTCTAGTTAGCTCCTTCATGCATAACCCCTGTCTAGTTAGCTCCTTCATGCATAACCCTGTCTAGTTAGCTCCTTCATGCATAACCCCTGTCTAGTTAGCTCCTTCATGCATAACCCGTCCTGTTTGCACAACTAGAAAATAGAGTAGAATCCATTATAGCCTGGTATACCCTGTCACTCCACACATCCACAAAACAGAGTATCTCTTCAGTTGGACAACATAGCCTGGTATTCGCTGTCACTCCACACATCCACAACACAGAGTATCTCTTCAGTTGGACAACATAGCCTGGTATTCCCTGTCTCTCCACACATCCACATCACAGAGTATCTCTTCAGTTGATCTCTTCAGGTGTTAGTTGGACAACATAGCCTGGTATTCCCTGTCTCTCCACACATCCACAACACAGAGTATCTCTTCAGGTGTTAGTTGGACAACATAGCCTGGTATTCCCTGTCTCTCCACACATCCACATCACAGAGTATCTCTTCAGGTGTTAGTTGGACAACATAGCCTGGTATTCCCTGTCTCTGCACACATCCACAGCACAGAGTATCTCTTCAGGTGTTAGTTGGACAACATAGCCTGGTATTCCCTGTCTCTCCACACATCCACAGCACAGAGTATCTCTTCAGGTGTTAGTTGGACAACATAATCTACTCAGTCTGCTGCTGGTTGGAAAAAGGTCATTGATAAAACTTCACACATGTTCACATGGGGCTCAGTTAAATCAACAGCAGCTGGTAGTGTGTGTGTGTGTGTTAGCGGTGCCGGTGTGTGTGTGTGTGTGTGTGTTAGCGGTGCCGGTGTGTGTTAGCGGTGTCAGCGTGTGTGTGTGTGTGTGTGTGTGTGTGTGTGTGTGTTAGCGGTGTGTGTGTGTTAGCGGTGTCAGTGTGTGTGTGTTTGTGTGTGTGTTTGTGTGTGTGTGTGTGTGTGTTAGCGGTGTGTGTGTGTTAGCGGTGTCAGTGTGTGTGTGTGTTAGTGGTGTCTGTGTGTGTGTGTGTGTGTGTGTGTGTGTGTGTGTGTGTGTGTGTGTGTGTGTGTTAGCGGTGTGTGTGTGTGTTAGCGGTGTCAGTGTGTGATGTGGTCCAGCATGAGAAGTGTAAACTTAACACACATACACTGAATACTCCCCAGCATCGGACACAGTCATGATGTCTGAACACGTTTACAGCTGAGCCCAGTCGTTGTAGAGGACGTCACAACCTGGACCAATTACTCTGAGTCATACTGAGAGGTGTGTGGACCAATGAGCATACTGAGAGGTGTGTGGACCAATGAGCATACTCTGACTCACACTGAGAGGTGTGTGGACCAACGAGCATACTGAGAGGTGTGCGGACCAATGAGCATACTGAGAGGTGTGTGGACCAATGAGCATACTGAGAGGTGTGTGGACCAATGAGCATTCTGAGAGGTGTGTGGACCAATGAGCATACTGAGAGGTGTGTGGACCAATGAGCATACTGAGAGATGTGTGGACCAATGAGCATACTGAGAGGTGTGTGGACCAATGAGCATACTGAGAGGTGTGTGGACCAATGAGCATTCTGAGAGGTGTGTGGACCAATGAGCATACTGAGAGGTGTGTGGACCAATGAGCATACTCTGACTCACACTGAGAGGTGTGTGGACCAATTAGCATACTCTGACTCACACTGAGAGGTGTGTGGACCAATGAGCATACTGAGAGGTGTGTGGACCAATGAGCATACTCTGACTCACACTGAGAGGCGTGTGGACCAATGAGCATACTCTGACTCATACTGAGAAGTGTGTGGACCAATGAGCATACTCTGACTCACACTGAGAGGTGTGTGGACCAATGAGCATACTGAGAGGTGTGTGGACCAATGAGCATACTGAGAGGTGTGTGGACCAATGAGCATACTGAGAGGTGTGTGGACCAATGAGCATACTGAGAGGTGTGTGGACCAATGAGCACACTGAGAGGTGTGTGGACCAATGAGCATACTGAGAGGTGTGTGGACCAATGAGCATACTGAGAGGTGTGTGGACCAATGAGCACACTGAGAGGTGTGTGGACCAATGAGCATACTGAGAGGTGTGTGGACCAATGAGCACACTGAGAGGTGTGTGGACCAATGAGCATACTGAGAGGTGTGTGTGTGCCCGTGGTGCTGTGTAGATACCTGCCTGCGTGTGTGGGATTGTTTATGTGTGTGTGTGTGTGTGTGTGTGTGTGTGTGTGTGTGTGTGTGTGTGTGTGTGTGTGTGTGTGTGTGTGTGTGTGTGTGTGTGTGTGGTGTGTGTGTGTGTGTGTGTGTGTGTGTGTGTGTGTGTGTGTGTGTGTGTGTGTGTGGTGTGTGTGTTCCCTGGCCTTTATATGTGGTAATAAACCATGATGTGAGGTTTTACTAGAGAGATTAAAGAGGTATGAGTCAGTACAGCCCTGGGCCAGCTGGGCTGCTGTTCAATTAGAAGGAGACCTCCTGCTGGTCTACCTCAGCCTACTGTAGCCTACACTACTACACTACTACACTACTACACTACAACACCACTACACTACTACACTACTACACCACTACACCACTATACCACTACACCACTACACTACTACACTACTACACCACTACACTACTACACTACTACATCACTACACTACTACACCACTACACCACTACACCACTACACTACTACACTACTACACTACTACACCACAACACCACTATACTACTACACTACTACACTACTACACTACACCAGCCCTGGGCCAGCTGGGCTGCTGTTCAATTAGAAGGAGACCTCCTGCTGGTCTACCTCAGCCTACTGTAGCCTACACTACTACACCACTACACCACTACACCACTACACTACTACACTACTACACTACAACACCACTACACTACTACACCACTACACCACTATACCACTACACCACTACACTACTACACTACTACACCACTACACTACTACACTACTACACTACTACACCACTACACCACTATACCACTACACTACTACACTACTACACTACTACACCACTACACTACTACACTACAACACTACTACACTACTACACTACTACACTACAACACCACTACACTACTACACTACTACACTACTACACCACTACACCACTATACCACTACACTACTACACTACTACACCACTACACTACTACACTACAACACTACTACACTACTACACTACTACACCACTATACTACTACACTACTACACCACTACACCACTATACTACTACACTACTACACCACTATACTACTACACTACTACACTACTACACTACTACACCACTACATCACTACACTACTACACTACTACACCACTACACCACTATACTACTACACTACTACACTACTACACCACTATACTACTACACTACTACACTACTACACTACAACACCACTACACTACTACATCACTACACTACTACACCACTACACCACTACACCACTACACTACTACACTACTACACTACTACACCACAACACCACTATACTACTACACTACTACACTACTACACTACACCAGCCCTGGGCCAGCTGGGCTGCTGTTCAATTAGAAGGAGACCTCCTGCTGGACTACCTCAGCCTACTGTAGCCTACACTACTACACCACTACACCACTATACCACTACACTACTACACTACTACACTACTACACTACTACACTACAACACTACTACACTACAACACTACTACACTACAACACTACTACACTACTACACCACTACACCACTATACTACTACACTACTACACCACTATACTACTACACTACTACACTACTACACTACTACACCACTACATCACTACACTACTACACTACTACACCACTACACCACTATACTACTACACTACTACACTACTACACCACTATACTACTACACTACTACACTACTACACTACAACACCACTACACTACTACATCACTACACTACTACACCACTACACCACTACACCACTACACTACTACACTACTACACTACTACACCACAACACCACTATACTACTACACTACTACACTACTACACTACACCAGCCCTGGGCCAGCTGGGCTGCTGTTCAATTAGAAGGAGACCTCCTGCTGGACTACCTCAGCCTACTGTAGCCTACACTACTACACCACTACACCACTATACCACTACACTACTACACTACTACACTACTACACTACTACACTACAACACTACTACACTACAACACTACTACACTACAACACTACTACACTACAACACTACTACACTACAACACTACTACACTACAACACTACTACACTACAACACTACTACACTACAACACTACTACACTACAACACTACTACACTACAACACTACTACACTACAACACTACTACACTACAACACTACTACACTACTACACTACTACACTACTACACTACAACACCACTACACCACTATACTACTACACTACTACACTACTACACCACTATACTACTACACTACTACACTACTACACTACAACACCACTACACTACTACATCACTACACTACTACACCACTACACCACTACACCACTACACTACTACACTACTACACCACTACACCACAACACCACTATACTACTACACTACTACACTACTACACTACACCAGCCCTGGGCCAGCTGGGCTGCTGTTCAATTAGAAGGAGACCTCCTGCTGGACTACCTCAGCCTACTGTAGCCTACACTACTACACCACTACACCACTATACTACTACACTACTACACTACTACACTACTACACTACTACACTACAACACTACACTACTACACTACTACACCACTACACCACTATACTACTACACTACTACACCACTACACTACTACACTACTACACCACTATACTACTACACCACTATACGACTACACTACTACACCACTACACACTACACTACTACACTACTACACTACTACACCACTACACCACTATACCACTACACTACTACACTACTACACTACTACACTACTACACCACTACACTACTACACCACTACACCACTACAACCACTACACTACTACACCACTACACCACTATACCACTACACTACTACACTACTACACTACTACACCACTACACCACTACACTACTACACCACTACACCACTATACTACTACACCACTACACCACTATACTACTACACTACTACACCACTACACCACTATACTACTACACCACTATACTACTACACTACTACACCACTACACTACTACACTACTACACTACTACACCACTACACCACTATACTACTACACTACTATACTACTACACTACTACACTACTACACTACTACACCACTACACTACAACACCACTACACCACTATACTACTACACTACTATACTACTACACTACTACACCACTACACTACTACACTACTACACTACTACACCACTACACCACTATACTACTACACTACTACACCACTACACCACTATACTACTACACTACTATACTACTACACTACTACACCACTACACCACTATACTACTACACTACTACACCACTACACTACTACACTACTACACCACTACACCACTATACTACTACACTACTACACCACTACACTACTACACTACTACACCACTACACCACTATACTACTACACTACTACACTACCTACACTACTACACCCACTACACTACTACACCACTACACTACTACACTACTACACTACAACACCACTACACTACTACACTACTACACTACAACACCACTACACCACTACACCACTACACTACAACACCACTACACTACTACACTACTACACCACTACACCACTACACTACTACACTACTACACTACTACACTACAACACCACTACAACCCACTACACCACTACACTACTACATACAAACCCTACAACACCACTACACTACTACACTACTACACTACTACACCACTATCACTACTACACTACTACACTACTACACTACTACACTACAACACCACTACACTACTACACTACTACACCACTACACCACTACACCACTATACTACTACACTACTACACTACACCACCACTACACTACTACACTATTCTAACTACTACACTACTACACTACTACACCACTACACTACTACACCACTACACCACTATACTACTACACTACTACACTACTACACCACTACACTACTACACTACTACACCACAACACCACTACCACTACTACACTACT
>NW_022261985.1:17440671-17481971 GCF_002021735.2 Oncorhynchus kisutch | reverse complement strand
TGTCCTGGTCGTGCTGGTGTGGGGTATAACATCAACCTGTGTGTCCTGGTCGTGCTGGTGTGGGGGTATAACATCAACCTGTGTGTCCTGGTCGTGCTGGTGTGGGGGTATAACATCAACCTGTGTGTCCTGGTCGTTCTGGTGTGGGGTATAACATCAACCTTGTTGTCCTGGTCGTGCTGGTGTGGGGGTATAACATCAACCTGTGTGTCCTGGTCGTGCTGGTGTGGGGGGTTAATATCACCTGTGTCCTGGTCGTGCTGGTGTGGGGTAACATCAACCTGTGTGTCCTGGTCGTGCTGGTGTGGGGGTATAACATCAACCTGGTGTCCTGGTCGTGCTGGTGGGGGTATAACATCAACCTGTGTGTCCTGTCGTGCTGGTGTGGGGTATAACATCAACCTGTGTGTCCTGGTCGTGCTGGTGTGGGGGTATAACATCAACCTGTGTGTCCTGGTCGTCGTGCTGGTGTGGGGTATAACATCAACCTGTGTGTCCTGGTCGTGCTGGTGTGGGGGTATACATCAACCTGTGTGTCTGGTCGTGCTGGTGTGGGGGTATAACATCAACCTGTGTGTCCTGGTCGTGCTGGTGTGGGGGTATAACATCAACCTGTGTGTCCTGGTCGTGCTGGTGTGGGTATATAACATCAACCTGTGTGTCCTGGTCGTGCTGGTGTGGGGGTATAACCATCACCTTGTGTCCTGGTCGTGCTGGTGGGGGTATAACATCAACCTGTGTGTCCTGGTCGTGTGCTTTGTTAACGGGGGGTCGTGCTGTTGGGGGGTATAATCAACCTGTGTGTCCTGGTCGGGTTCTCAACTGTTGCGTGTGTGGGGGTATACATCAACCTGTGTCCTGGTCGTGCTGGTGTGGGGGTATAACATCAACCTGTGTGTCCTGGTCGTGCTGGTGTGGGGGTATAAACATCAACCTGTGTGTCCTGGTCGTGCTGGTGTGGGGGTATAACATCAACCTGTGTGTCCTGGTCGTGCTGGTGTGGGGGTATAACATCAACCTGTGTGTCCTGGTCGTGCTGGTGTGGGGTATAACATCAACCTGTGTGTCCTGGTCGTGCTGGTGTGGGGGTATAACATCAACCTGTGTGTCCTGGTCGTGCTGGTGTGGGGGTATAACATCAACCTGTGTGTCCTGGTCGTGCTGGTGTGGGGGTATAACATCAACCTGTGTGTCCTGGTCGTGCTGGTGTGGGGGTATACATCAACCTGTGTGTCCTGGTCGTGCTGGTGTGGGGGTATAACATCAACCTGTGTGTCCTGGTCGTGCTGGTGTGGGGGTATAACATCAACCTGTGTGTCCTGGTCGTGCTGGTGTGGGGGTATAACATCAACCTGTGTGTCCTGGTCGTGCTGGTGTGGGTATAACATCACAACCTGTGTGTCCTGGTCGTGCTGGTGTGGGGGTATAACATCAACCTGTGTGTCCTGGTCGTGCTGGTGTGGGGGTATAACATCAACCTGTGTCCTGGTCGTGCTGGTGTGGGGGTATAACATCAACCTGTGTGTCCTGGTCGTGCTGGTGTGGGGGTATAACATCAACCTGTGTCCTGGTCGTGCTGGTGTGGGGTATAACATCAACCTGTGTGTCCTGGTCGTGCTGGTGTGGGGGTATAACATCAACCTGTGTGTCCTGGTCGTGCTGGTGTGGGGGTATAACATCAACCTGTGTGTCCTGGTCGTGCTGGTGTGGGGGTATAACATCAACCTGTGTGTCCTGGTCGTGCTGGTGTGGGGTATAACATCAACCTGTGTGTCCTGGTCGTGCTGGTGTGGGGTATAACATCAACCTGTGTGTCCTGGTCGTGCTGGTGTGGGGGTATAACATCAACCTGTGTGTCCTGGTCGTGCTGGTGTGGGGGTATAACATCAACCTGTGTGTCCTGGTCGTGCTGGTGTGGGGGTATAACATCAACCTGTGTGTCCTGGTCGTGCTGGTGTGGGGGTATAACATCAACCTGTGTGTCCTGGTCGTGCTGGTGTGGGGGTATAACATCAACCTGTGTGTCCTGGTCGTGCTGGTGTGGGGGTATAACATCAACCTGTGTGTCCTGGTCGTGCTGGTGTGGGGGTATAACATCAACCTGTGTGTCCTGGTCGTGCTGGTGTGGGGGTATAACATCAACCTGTGTGTCCTGGTCGTGCTGGTGTGGGGGTATAACATCAACCTGTGTGTCCTGGTCGTGCTGGTGTGGGGTATAACATCAACCTGTGTCCTGGTCGTGCTGGTGTGGGGGTATAACATCAACCTGTGTGTCCTGGTCGTGCTGGTGTGGGGGTATAACATCAACCTGTGTGTCCTGGTCGTGCTGGTGTGGGGTATAACATCAACCTGTGTGTCCTGGTCGTGCTGGTGTGGGGTATAACATCAACCTGTGTGTCCTGGTCGTGCTGGTGTGGGGGTATAACATCAACCTGTGTGTCCTGGTCGTGCTGGTGTGGGGGTATAACATCAACCTGTGTGTCCTGGTCGTGCTGGTGTGGGGGTATAACATCAACCTGTGTGTCCTGGTCGTGCTGGTGTGGGGGTATAACATCAACCTGTGTCCTGGTCGTGCTGGTGTGGGGGTATAACATCAACCTGTGTGTCCTGGTCGTGCTGGTGTGGGGTATAACATCAACCTGTGTGTCCTGGTCGTGCTGGTGTGGGGGTATAACATCAACCTGTGTGTCCTGGTCGTGCTGGTGTGGGGGTATAACATCAACCTGTGTGTCCTGGTCGTGCTGGTGTGGGGGTATAACATCAACCTGTGTGTCCTGGTCGTGCTGGTGTGGGGGTATAACATCAACCTGTGTGTCCTGGTCGTGCTGGTGTGGGGGTATAACATCAACCTGTGTCCTGGTCGTGCTGGTGTGGGGTATAACATCAACCTGTGTGTCCTGGTCGTGCTGGTGGGGGTATAACATCAACCTGTGTGTCCTGGTCGTGCTGGTGTGGGGTATAACATCAACCTGTGTGTCCTGGTCGTGCTGGTGTGGGGGTATAACATCAACCTGTGTGTCCTGGTCGTGCTGGTGTGGGGGTATAACATCAACCTGTGTGTCCTGGTCGTGCTGGTGTGGGGGTATAACATCAACCTGTGTGTCCTGGTCGTGCTGGTGTGGGGTATAACATCAACCTGTGTGTCCTGGTCGTGCTGGTGTGGGGGTATAACATCAACCTGTGTGTCCTGGTCGTGCTGGTGTGGGGGTATAACATCAACCTGTGTCCTGGTCGTGCTGGTGTGGGGGTATAACATCAACCTGTGTGTCCTGGTCGTGCTGGTGTGGGGGTATAACATCAACCTGTGTGTCCTGGTCGTGCTGGTGTGGGGGTATAACATCAACCTGTGTGTCCTGGTCGTGCTGGTGTGGGGGTATAACATCAACCTGTGTGTCCTGGTCGTGCTGGTGTGGGGGTATAACATCAACCTGTGTGTCCTGGTCGTGCTGGTGTGGGGGTATAACATCAACCTGTGTGTCCTGGTCGTGCTGGTGTGGGGGTATAACATCAACCTGTGTGTCCTGGTCGTGCTGGTGTGGGGGTATAACATCAACCTGTGTGTCCTGGTCGTGCTGGTGTGGGGGTATAACATCAACCTGTGTGTCCTGGTCGTGCTGGTGTGGGGGTATAACATCAACCTGTGTGTCCTGGTCGTGCTGGTGTGGGGGTATAACATCAACCTGTGTGTCCTGGTCGTGCTGGTGGGGGTATAACATCAACCTGTGTGTCCTGGTCGTGCTGGTGTGGGGGTATAACATCAACCTGTGTGTCCTGGTCGTGCTGGTGTGGGGGTATAACATCAACCTGTGTGTCCTGGTCGTGCTGGTGTGGGGGTATAACATCAACCTGTGTGTCCTGGTCGTGCTGGTGTGGGGGTATAACATCAACCTGTGTGTCCTGGTCGTGCTGGTGTGGGGGTATAACATCAACCTGTGTGTCCTGGTCGTGCTGGTGTGGGGTATAACATCAACCTGTGTGTCCTGGTCGTGCTGGTGTGGGGGTATAACATCAACCTGTGTGTCCTGGTCGTGCTGGTGTGGGGGTATAACATCAACCTGTGTGTCCTGGTCGTGCTGGTGTGGGGGTATAACATCAACCTGTGTGTCCTGGTCGTGCTGGTGTGGGGGTATAACATCAACCTGTGTGTCCTGGTCGTGCTGGTGTGGGGGTATAACATCAACCTGTGTGTCCTGGTCGTGCTGGTGTGGGGGTATAACATCAACCTGTGTGTCCTGGTCGTGCTGGTGTGGGGGTATAACATCAACCTGTGTGTCCTGGTCGTGCTGGTGTGGGGGTATAACATCAACCTGTGTGTCCTGGTCGTGCTGGTGTGGGGGTATAACATCAACCTGTGTGTCCTGGTCGTGCTGGTGGGGGTATAACATCAACCTGTGTGTCCTGGTCGTGCTGGTGTGGGGGTATAACATCAACCTGTGTGTCCTGGTCGTGCTGGTGTGGGGGTATAACATCAACCTGTGTCCTGGTCGTGCTGGTGTGGGGGTATAACATCAACCTGTGTGTCCTGGTCGTGCTGGTGTGGGGTATAACATCAACCTGTGTGTCCTGGTCGTGCTGGTGGGGGTATAACATCAACCTGTGTGTCCTGGTCGTGCTGGTGTGGGGGTATAACATCAACCTGTGTGTCCTGGTCGTGCTGGTGTGGGGGTATAACATCAACCTGTGTGTCCTGGTCGTGCTGGTGTGGGGGTATAACATCAACCTGTGTGTCCTGGTCGTGCTGGTGTGGGGGTATAACATCAACCTGTGTGTCCTGGTCGTGCTGGTGTGGGGGTATAACATCAACCTGTGTGTCCTGGTCGTGCTGGTGTGGGGGTATAACATCAACCTGTGTGTCCTGGTCGTGCTGGTGTGGGGGTATAACATCAACCTGTGTGTCCTGGTCGTGCTGGTGTGGGGTATAACATCAACCTGTGTGTCCTGGTCGTGCTGGTGTGGGGGTATAACATCAACCTGTGTGTCCTGGTCGTGCTGGTGTGGGGGTATAACATCAACCTGTGTGTCCTGGTCGTGCTGGTGTGGGGGTATAACATCAACCTGTGTGTCCTGGTCGTGCTGGTGTGGGGGTATAACATCAACCTGTGTGTCCTGGTCGTGCTGGTGTGGGGGTATAACATCAACCTGTGTGTCCTGGTCGTGCTGGTGTGGGGGTATAACATCAACCTGTGTGTCCTGGTCGTGCTGGTGTGGGGGTATAACATCAACCTGTGTGTCCTGGTCGTGCTGGTGTGGGGGTATAACATCAACCTGTGTGTCCTGGTCGTGCTGGTGTGGGGGTATAACATCAACCTGTGTGTCCTGGTCGTGCTGGTGTGGGGGTATAACATCAACCTGTGTCCTGGTCGTGCTGGTGTGGGGGTATAACATCAACCTGTGTGTCCTGGTCGTGCTGGTGTGGGGGTATAACATCAACCTGTGTGTCCTGGTCGTGCTGGTGTGGGGGTATAACATCAACCTGTGTGTCCTGGTCGTGCTGGTGTGGGGGTATAACATCAACCTGTGTGTCCTGGTCGTGCTGGTGTGGGGGTATAACATCAACCTGTGTGTCCTGGTCGTGCTGGTGTGGGGGTATAACATCAACCTGTGTGTCCTGGTCGTGCTGGTGTGGGGTATAACATCAACCTGTGTGTCCTGGTCGTGCTGGTGTGGGGGTATAACATCAACCTGTGTGTCCTGGTCGTGCTGGTGTGGGGGTATAACATCAACCTGTGTGTCCTGGTCGTGCTGGTGTGGGGGTATAACATCAACCTGTGTGTCCTGGTCGTGCTGGTGTGGGGGTATAACATCAACCTGTGTGTCCTGGTCGTGCTGGTGTGGGGGTATAACATCAACCTGTGTGTCCTGGTCGTGCTGGTGTGGGGGTATAACATCAACCTGTGTGTCCTGGTCGTGCTGGTGTGGGGGTATAACATCAACCTGTGTGTCCTGGTCGTGCTGGTGTGGGGGTATAACATCAACCTGTGTGTCCTGGTCGTGCTGGTGTGGGGGTATAACATCAACCTGTGTGTCCTGGTCGTGCTGGTGTGGGGGTATAACATCAACCTGTGTGTCCTGGTCGTGCTGGTGTGGGGGTATAACATCAACCTGTGTGTCCTGGTCGTGCTGGTGTGGGGGTATAACATCAACCTGTGTGTCCTGGTCGTGCTGGTGTGGGGGTATAACATCAACCTGTGTGTCCTGGTCGTGCTGGTGTGGGGTATAACATCAACCTGTGTGTCCTGGTCGTGCTGGTGTGGGGGTATAACATCAACCTGTGTGTCCTGGTCGTGCTGGTGTGGGGGTATAACATCAACCTGTGTGTCCTGGTCGTGCTGGTGTGGGGGTATAACATCAACCTGTGTGTCCTGGTCGTGCTGGTGTGGGGGTATAACATCAACCTGTGTGTCCTGGTCGTGCTGGTGTGGGGGTATAACATCAACCTGTGTGTCCTGGTCGTGCTGGTGTGGGGGTATAACATCAACCTGTGTGTCCTGGTCGTGCTGGTGTGGGGGTATAACATCAACCTGTGTGTCCTGGTCGTGCTGGTGTGGGGGTATAACATCAACCTGTGTGTCCTGGTCGTGCTGGTGTGGGGGTATAACATCAACCTGTGTGTCCTGGTCGTGCTGGTGTGGGGGTATAACATCAACCTGTGTGTCCTGGTCGTGCTGGTGTGGGGGTATAACATCAACCTGTGTGTCCTGGTCGTGCTGGTGTGGGGGTATAACATCAACCTGTGTGTCCTGGTCGTGCTGGTGTGGGGGTATAACATCAACCTGTGTGTCCTGGTCGTGCTGGTGTGGGGGTATAACATCAACCTGTGTCCTGGTCGTGCTGGTGTGGGGGTATAACATCAACCTGTGTGTCCTGGTCGTGCTGGTGTGGGGGTATAACATCAACCTGTGTGTCCTGGTCGTGCTGGTGTGGGGGTATAACATCAACCTGTGTGTCCTGGTCGTGCTGGTGTGGGGTATAACATCAACCTGTGTGTCCTGGTCGTGCTGGTGTGGGGGTATAACATCAACCTGTGTGTCCTGGTCGTGCTGGTGTGGGGGTATAACATCAACCTGTGTGTCCTGGTCGTGCTGGTGTGGGGGTATAACATCAACCTGTGTGTCCTGGTCGTGCTGGTGTGGGGTATAACATCAACCTGTGTGTCCTGGTCGTGCTGGTGTGGGGGTATAACATCAACCTGTGTGTCCTGGTCGTGCTGGTGTGGGGGTATAACATCAACCTGTGTGTCCTGGTCGTGCTGGTGTGGGGGTATAACATCAACCTGTGTGTCCTGGTCGTGCTGGTGTGGGGGTATAACATCAACCTGTGTGTCCTGGTCGTGCTGGTGTGGGGGTATAACATCAACCTGTGTGTCCTGGTCGTGCTGGTGTGGGGGTATAACATCAACCTGTGTGTCCTGGTCGTGCTGGTGTGGGGGTATAACATCAACCTGTGTGTCCTGGTCGTGCTGGTGTGGGGGTATAACATCAACCTGTGTGTCCTGGTCGTGCTGGTGTGGGGGTATAACATCAACCTGTGTGTCCTGGTCGTGCTGGTGTGGGGGTATAACATCAACCTGTGTGTCCTGGTCGTGCTGGTGTGGGGGTATAACATCAACCTGTGTGTCCTGGTCGTGCTGGTGTGGGGGTATAACATCAACCTGTGTGTCCTGGTCGTGCTGGTGTGGGGTATAACATCAACCTGTGTGTCCTGGTCGTGCTGGTGTGGGGGTATAACATCAACCTGTGTGTCCTGGTCGTGCTGGTGTGGGGGTATAACATCAACCTGTGTGTCCTGGTCGTGCTGGTGTGGGGGTATAACATCAACCTGTGTGTCCTGGTCGTGCTGGTGTGGGGGTATAACATCAACCTGTGTCCTGGTCGTGCTGGTGTGGGGGTATAACATCAACCTGTGTGTCCTGGTCGTGCTGGTGTGGGGGTATAACATCAACCTGTGTGTCCTGGTCGTGCTGGTGTGGGGGTATAACATCAACCTGTGTGTCCTGGTCGTGCTGGTGTGGGGGTATAACATCAACCTGTGTGTCCTGGTCGTGCTGGTGTGGGGGTATAACATCAACCTGTGTGTCCTGGTCGTGCTGGTGTGGGGGTATAACATCAACCTGTGTGTCCTGGTCGTGCTGGTGTGGGGGTATAACATCAACCTGTGTGTCCTGGTCGTGCTGGTGTGGGGGTATAACATCAACCTGTGTGTCCTGGTCGTGCTGGTGTGGGGTATAACATCAACCTGTGTGTCCTGGTCGTGCTGGTGTGGGGGTATAACATCAACCTGTGTGTCCTGGTCGTGCTGGTGTGGGGGTATAACATCAACCTGTGTGTCCTGGTCGTGCTGGTGTGGGGGTATAACATCAACCTGTGTGTCCTGGTCGTGCTGGTGTGGGGGTATAACATCAACCTGTGTGTCCTGGTCGTGCTGGTGTGGGGGTATAACATCAACCTGTGTGTCCTGGTCGTGCTGGTGTGGGGGTATAACATCAACCTGTGTGTCCTGGTCGTGCTGGTGTGGGGGTATAACATCAACCTGTGTGTCCTGGTCGTGCTGGTGTGGGGGTATAACATCAACCTGTGTGTCCTGGTCGTGCTGGTGTGGGGGTATAACATCAACCTGTGTGTCCTGGTCGTGCTGGTGTGGGGGTATAACATCAACCTGTGTGTCCTGGTCGTGCTGGTGTGGGGGTATAACATCAACCTGTGTGTCCTGGTCGTGCTGGTGTGGGGGTATAACATCAACCTGTGTGTCCTGGTCGTGCTGGTGTGGGGGTATAACATCAACCTGTGTGTCCTGGTCGTGCTGGTGTGGGGGTATAACATCAACCTGTGTGTCCTGGTCGTGCTGGTGTGGGGGTATAACATCAACCTGTGTGTCCTGGTCGTGCTGGTGTGGGGGTATAACATCAACCTGTGTGTCCTGGTCGTGCTGGTGTGGGGGTATAACATCAACCTGTGTGTCCTGGTCGTGCTGGTGTGGGGGTATAACATCAACCTGTGTGTCCTGGTCGTGCTGGTGTGGGGGTATAACATCAACCTGTGTGTCCTGGTCGTGCTGGTGTGGGGGTATAACATCAACCTGTGTGTCCTGGTCGTGCTGGTGTGGGGGTATAACATCAACCTGTGTGTCCTGGTCGTGCTGGTGTGGGGGTATAACATCAACCTGTGTGTCCTGGTCGTGCTGGTGTGGGGGTATAACATCAACCTGTGTGTCCTGGTCGTGCTGGTGTGGGGGTATAACATCAACCTGTGTGTCCTGGTCGTGCTGGTGTGGGGGTATAACATCAACCTGTGTGTCCTGGTCGTGCTGGTGTGGGGGTATAACATCAACCTGTGTGTCCTGGTCGTGCTGGTGTGGGGGTATAACATCAACCTGTGTGTCCTGGTCGTGCTGGTGTGGGGGTATAACATCAACCTGTGTGTCCTGGTCGTGCTGGTGTGGGGGTATAACATCAACCTGTGTGTCCTGGTCGTGCTGGTGTGGGGGTATAACATCAACCTGTGTGTCCTGGTCGTGCTGGTGTGGGGGTATAACATCAACCTGTGTGTCCTGGTCGTGCTGGTGTGGGGGTATAACATCAACCTGTGTGTCCTGGTCGTGCTGGTGTGGGGGTATAACATCAACCTGTGTGTCCTGGTCGTGCTGGTGTGGGGGTATAACATCAACCTGTGTGTCCTGGTCGTGCTGGTGTGGGGGTATAACATCAACCTGTGTGTCCTGGTCGTGCTGGTGTGGGGGTATAACATCAACCTGTGTGTCCTGGTCGTGCTGGTGTGGGGGTATAACATCAACCTGTGTGTCCTGGTCGTGCTGGTGTGGGGGTATAACATCAACCTGTGTGTCCTGGTCGTGCTGGTGTGGGGGTATAACATCAACCTGTGTGTCCTGGTCGTGCTGGTGTGGGGGTATAACATCAACCTGTGTGTCCTGGTCGTGCTGGTGTGGGGGTATAACATCAACCTGTGTGTCCTGGTCGTGCTGGTGTGGGGGTATAACATCAACCTGTGTGTCCTGGTCGTGCTGGTGTGGGGTATAACATCAACCTGTGTGTCCTGGTCGTGCTGGTGTGGGGGTATAACATCAACCTGTGTGTCCTGGTCGTGCTGGTGTGGGGGTATAACATCAACCTGTGTGTCCTGGTCGTGCTGGTGTGGGGGTATAACATCAACCTGTGTGTCCTGGTCGTGCTGGTGTGGGGGTATAACATCAACCTGTGTGTCCTGGTCGTGCTGGTGTGGGGGTATAACATCAACCTGTGTGTCCTGGTCGTGCTGGTGTGGGGGTATAACATCAACCTGTGTGTCCTGGTCGTGCTGGTGTGGGGGTATAACATCAACCTGTGTGTCCTGGTCGTGCTGGTGTGGGGGTATAACATCAACCTGTGTGTCCTGGTCGTGCTGGTGTGGGGGTATAACATCAACCTGTGTGTCCTGGTCGTGCTGGTGTGGGGGTATAACATCAACCTGTGTGTCCTGGTCGTGCTGGTGTGGGGGTATAACATCAACCTGTGTGTCCTGGTCGTGCTGGTGTGGGGGTATAACATCAACCTGTGTGTCCTGGTCGTGCTGGTGTGGGGGTATAACATCAACCTGTGTGTCCTGGTCGTGCTGGTGTGGGGGTATAACATCAACCTGTGTGTCCTGGTCGTGCTGGTGTGGGGGTATAACATCAACCTGTGTGTCCTGGTCGTGCTGGTGTGGGGGTATAACATCAACCTGTGTGTCCTGGTCGTGCTGGTGTGGGGGTATAACATCAACCTGTGTGTCCTGGTCGTGCTGGTGTGGGGGTATAACATCAACCTGTGTGTCCTGGTCGTGCTGGTGTGGGGGTATAACATCAACCTGTGTGTCCTGGTCGTGCTGGTGTGGGGGTATAACATCAACCTGTGTGTCCTGGTCGTGCTGGTGTGGGGGTATAACATCAACCTGTGTGTCCTGGTCGTGCTGGTGTGGGGGTATAACATCAACCTGTGTGTCCTGGTCGTGCTGGTGTGGGGGTATAACATCAACCTGTGTGTCCTGGTCGTGCTGGTGTGGGGGTATAACATCAACCTGTGTGTCCTGGTCGTGCTGGTGTGGGGGTATAACATCAACCTGTGTGTCCTGGTCGTGCTGGTGTGGGGGTATAACATCAACCTGTGTGTCCTGGTCGTGCTGGTGTGGGGTATAACATCAACCTGTGTGTCCTGGTCGTGCTGGTGTGGGGGTATAACATCAACCTGTGTGTCCTGGTCGTGCTGGTGTGGGGGTATAACATCAACCTGTGTGTCCTGGTCGTGCTGGTGTGGGGGTATAACATCAACCTGTGTGTCCTGGTCGTGCTGGTGTGGGGGTATAACATCAACCTGTGTGTCCTGGTCGTGCTGGTGTGGGGGTATAACATCAACCTGTGTGTCCTGGTCGTGCTGGTGTGGGGGTATAACATCAACCTGTGTGTCCTGGTCGTGCTGGTGTGGGGGTATAACATCAACCTGTGTGTCCTGGTCGTGCTGGTGTGGGGGTATAACATCAACCTGTGTGTCCTGGTCGTGCTGGTGTGGGGGTATAACATCAACCTGTGTGTCCTGGTCGTGCTGGTGTGGGGGTATAACATCAACCTGTGTGTCCTGGTCGTGCTGGTGTGGGGGTATAACATCAACCTGTGTGTCCTGGTCGTGCTGGTGTGGGGGTATAACATCAACCTGTGTGTCCTGGTCGTGCTGGTGTGGGGGTATAACATCAACCTGTGTGTCCTGGTCGTGCTGGTGTGGGGGTATAACATCAACCTGTGTGTCCTGGTCGTGCTGGTGTGGGGGTATAACATCAACCTGTGTGTCCTGGTCGTGCTGGTGTGGGGGTATAACATCAACCTGTGTGTCCTGGTCGTGCTGGTGTGGGGGTATAACATCAACCTGTGTGTCCTGGTCGTGCTGGTGTGGGGGTATAACATCAACCTGTGTGTCCTGGTCGTGCTGGTGTGGGGGTATAACATCAACCTGTGTGTCCTGGTCGTGCTGGTGTGGGGGTATAACATCAACCTGTGTGTCCTGGTCGTGCTGGTGTGGGGGTATAACATCAACCTGTGTGTCCTGGTCGTGCTGGTGTGGGGGTATAACATCAACCTGTGTGTCCTGGTCGTGCTGGTGTGGGGGTATAACATCAACCTGTGTGTCCTGGTCGTGCTGGTGTGGGGGTATAACATCAACCTGTGTGTCCTGGTCGTGCTGGTGTGGGGGTATAACATCAACCTGTGTGTCCTGGTCGTGCTGGTGTGGGGGTATAACATCAACCTGTGTGTCCTGGTCGTGCTGGTGTGGGGGTATAACATCAACCTGTGTGTCCTGGTCGTGCTGGTGTGGGGGTATAACATCAACCTGTGTGTCCTGGTCGTGCTGGTGTGGGGGTATAACATCAACCTGGGGGTATAACATCAACCTGTGTGTCCTGGTCGTGCTGGTGTGGGGGTATAACATCAACCTGTGTCCTGGTCGTGCTGGTGTGGGGGTATAACATCAACCTGTGTGTCCTGGTCGTGCTGGTGTGGGGGTATAACATCAACCTGTGTGTCCTGGTCGTGCTGGTGTGGGGGTATAACATCAACCTGTGTGTCCTGGTCGTGCTGGTGTGGGGGTATAACATCAACCTGTGTGTCCTGGTCGTGCTGGTGTGGGGGTATAACATCAACCTGTGTGTCCTGGTCGTGCTGGTGTGGGGGTATAACATCAACCTGTGTGTCCTGGTCGTGCTGGTGTGGGGGTATAACATCAACCTGTGTGTCCTGGTCGTGCTGGTGTGGGGGTATAACATCAACCTGTGTGTCCTGGTCGTGCTGGTGTGGGGGTATAACATCAACCTGTGTGTCCTGGTCGTGCTGGTGTGGGGGTATAACATCAACCTGTGTGTCCTGGTCGTGCTGGTGTGGGGGTATAACATCAACCTGTGTGTCCTGGTCGTGCTGGTGTGGGGGTATAACATCAACCTGTGTGTCCTGGTCGTGCTGGTGTGGGGGTATAACATCAACCTGTGTGTCCTGGTCGTGCTGGTGTGGGGGTATAACATCAACCTGTGTGTCCTGGTCGTGCTGGTGTGGGGGTATAACATCAACCTGTGTGTCCTGGTCGTGCTGGTGTGGGGGTATAACATCAACCTGTGTGTCCTGGTCGTGCTGGTGTGGGGGTATAACATCAACCTGTGTGTCCTGGTCGTGCTGGTGTGGGGGTATAACATCAACCTGTGTGTCCTGGTCGTGCTGGTGTGGGGGTATAACATCAACCTGTGTGTCCTGGTCGTGCTGGTGTGGGGGTATAACATCAACCTGTGTGTCCTGGTCGTGCTGGTGTGGGGGTATAACATCAACCTGTGTGTCCTGGTCGTGCTGGTGTGGGGGTATAACATCAACCTGTGTGTCCTGGTCGTGCTGGTGTGGGGGTATAACATCAACCTGTGTGTCCTGGTCGTGCTGGTGTGGGGGTATAACATCAACCTGTGTGTCCTGGTCGTGCTGGTGTGGGGGTATAACATCAACCTGTGTGTCCTGGTCGTGCTGGTGTGGGGGTATAACATCAACCTGTGTGTCCTGGTCGTGCTGGTGTGGGGGTATAACATCAACCTGTGTGTCCTGGTCGTGCTGGTGTGGGGGTATAACATCAACCTGTGTGTCCTGGTCGTGCTGGTGTGGGGGTATAACATCAACCTGTGTGTCCTGGTCGTGCTGGTGTGGGGGTATAACATCAACCTGTGTGTCCTGGTCGTGCTGGTGTGGGGGTATAACATCAATGTGTGTCCTGGTCGTGCTGGTGTGGGGGTATAACATCAACCTGTGTGTCCTGGTCGTGCTGGTGTGGGGGTATAACATCAACCTGTGTGTCCTGGTCGTGCTGGTGTGGGGGTATAACATCAACCTGTGTGTCCTGGTCGTGCTGTGTGGGGGTATAACATCAACCTGTGTGTCCTGGTCGTGCTGGTGTGGGGGTATAACATCAACCTGTGTGTCCTGGTCGTGCTGGTGTGGGGGTATAACATCAACCTGTGTGTCCTGGTCGTGCTGGTGTGGGGGTATAACATCAACCTGTGTGTCCTGGTCGTGCTGGTGTGGGGGTATAACATCAACCTGTGTGTCCTGGTCGTGCTGGTGTGGGGGTATAACATCAACCTGTGTGTCCTGGTCGTGCTGGTGTGGGGGTATAACATCAACCTGTGTGTCCTGGTCGTGCTGGTGTGGGGGTATAACATCAACCTGTGTGTCCTGGTCGTGCTGGTGTGGGGGTATAACATCAACCTGTGTGTCCTGGTCGTGCTGGTGTGGGGGTATAACATCAACCTGTGTGTCCTGGTCGTGCTGGTGTGGGGGTATAACATCAACCTGTGTGTCCTGGTCGTGCTGGTGTGGGGGTATAACATCAACCTGTGTGTCCTGGTCGTGCTGGTGTGGGGGTATAACATCAACCTGTGTGTCCTGGTCGTGCTGGTGTGGGGGTATAACATCAACCTGTGTGTCCTGGTCGTGCTGGTGTGGGGGTATAACATCAACCTGTGTGTCCTGGTCGTGCTGGTGTGGGGGTATAACATCAACCTGTGTGTCCTGGTCGTGCTGGTGTGGGGGTATAACATCAACCTGTGTGTCCTGGTCGTGCTGGTGTGGGGGTATAACATCAACCTGTGTGTCCTGGTCGTGCTGGTGTGGGGGTATAACATCAACCTGTGTGTCCTGGTCGTGCTGGTGTGGGGGTATAACATCAACCTGTGTGTCCTGGTCGTGCTGGTGTGGGGGTATAACATCAACCTGTGTGTCCTGGTCGTGCTGGTGTGGGGGTATAACATCAACCTGTGTGTCCTGGTCGTGCTGGTGTGGGGGTATAACATCAACCTGTGTGTCCTGGTCGTGCTGGTGTGGGGGTATAACATCAACCTGTGTGTCCTGGTCGTGCTGGTGTGGGGGTATAACATCAACCTGTGTGTCCTGGTCGTGCTGGTGTGGGGGTATAACATCAACCTGTGTGTCCTGGTCGTGCTGGTGTGGGGGTATAACATCAACCTGTGTGTCCTGGTCGTGCTGGTGTGGGGGTATAACATCAACCTGTGTGTCCTGGTCGTGCTGGTGTGGGGGTATAACATCAACCTGTGTGTCCTGGTCGTGCTGGTGTGGGGGTATAACATCAACCTGTGTGTCCTGGTCGTGCTGGTGTGGGGGTATAACATCAACCTGTGTGTCCTGGTCGTGCTGGTGTGGGGGTATAACATCAACCTGTGTGTCCTGGTCGTGCTGGTGTGGGGGTATAACATCAACCTGTGTGTCCTGGTCGTGCTGGTGTGGGGGTATAACATCAACCTGTGTGTCCTGGTCGTGCTGGTGTGGGGGTATAACATCAACCTGTGTGTCCTGGTCGTGCTGGTGTGGGGGTATAACATCAACCTGTGTGTCCTGGTCGTGCTGGTGTGGGGGTATAACATCAACCTGTGTGTCCTGGTCGTGCTGGTGTGGGGGTATAACATCAACCTGTGTGTCCTGGTCGTGCTGGTGTGGGGGTATAACATCAACCTGTGTGTCCTGGTCGTGCTGGTGTGGGGGTATAACATCAACCTGTGTGTCCTGGTCGTGCTGGTGTGGGGGTATAACATCAACCTGTGTGTCCTGGTCGTGCTGGTGTGGGGGTATAACATCAACCTGTGTGTCCTGGTCGTGCTGGTGTGGGGGTATAACATCAACCTGTGTGTCCTGGTCGTGCTGGTGTGGGGGTATAACATCAACCTGTGTGTCCTGGTCGTGCTGGTGTGGGGGTATAACATCAACCTGTGTGTCCTGGTCGTGCTGGTGTGGGGGTATAACATCAACCTGTGTGTCCTGGTCGTGCTGGTGTGGGGGTATAACATCAACCTGTGTGTCCTGGTCGTGCTGGTGTGGGGGTATAACATCAACCTGTGTGTCCTGGTCGTGCTGGTGTGGGGGTATAACATCAACCTGTGTGTCCTGGTCGTGCTGGTGTGGGGGTATAACATCAACCTGTGTGTCCTGGTCGTGCTGGTGTGGGGGTATAACATCAACCTGTGTGTCCTGGTCGTGCTGGTGTGGGGGTATAACATCAACCTGTGTGTCCTGGTCGTGCTGGTGTGGGGGTATAACATCAACCTGTGTGTCCTGGTCGTGCTGGTGTGGGGGTATAACATCAACCTGTGTGTCCTGGTCGTGCTGGTGTGGGGGTATAACATCAACCTGTGTGTCCTGGTCGTGCTGGTGTGGGGGTATAACATCAACCTGTGTGTCCTGGTCGTGCTGGTGTGGGGGTATAACATCAACCTGTGTGTCCTGGTCGTGCTGGTGTGGGGGTATAACATCAACCTGTGTGTCCTGGTCGTGCTGGTGTGGGGGTATAACATCAACCTGTGTGTCCTGGTCGTGCTGGTGTGGGGGTATAACATCAACCTGTGTGTCCTGGTCGTGCTGGTGTGGGGGTATAACATCAACCTGTGTGTCCTGGTCGTGCTGGTGTGGGGGTATAACATCAACCTGTGTGTCCTGGTCGTGCTGGTGTGGGGGTATAACATCAACCTGTGTGTCCTGGTCGTGCTGGTGTGGGGGTATAACATCAACCTGTGTGTCCTGGTCGTGCTGGTGTGGGGGTATAACATCAACCTGTGTGTCCTGGTCGTGCTGGTGTGGGGGTATAACATCAACCTGTGTGTCCTGGTCGTGCTGGTGTGGGGGTATAACATCAACCTGTGTGTCCTGGTCGTGCTGGTGTGGGGGTATAACATCAACCTGTGTGTCCTGGTCGTGCTGGTGTGGGGGTATAACATCAACCTGTGTGTCCTGGTCGTGCTGGTGTGGGGGTATAACATCAACCTGTGTGTCCTGGTCGTGCTGGTGTGGGGGTATAACATCAACCTGTGTGTCCTGGTCGTGCTGGTGTGGGGGTATAACATCAACCTGTGTGTCCTGGTCGTGCTGGTGTGGGGGTATAACATCAACCTGTGTGTCCTGGTCGTGCTGGTGTGGGGGTATAACATCAACCTGTGTGTCCTGGTCGTGCTGGTGTGGGGGTATAACATCAACCTGTGTGTCCTGGTCGTGCTGGTGTGGGGGTATAACATCAACCTGTGTGTCCTGGTCGTGCTGGTGTGGGGGTATAACATCAACCTGTGTGTCCTGGTCGTGCTGGTGTGGGGGTATAACATCAACCTGTGTGTCCTGGTCGTGCTGGTGTGGGGGTATAACATCAACCTGTGTGTCCTGGTCGTGCTGGTGTGGGGGTATAACATCAACCTGTGTGTCCTGGTCGTGCTGGTGTGGGGGTATAACATCAACCTGTGTGTCCTGGTCGTGCTGGTGTGGGGGTATAACATCAACCTGTGTGTCCTGGTCGTGCTGGTGTGGGGGTATAACATCAACCTGTGTGTCCTGGTCGTGCTGGTGTGGGGGTATAACATCAACCTGTGTGTCCTGGTCGTGCTGGTGTGGGGGTATAACATCAACCTGTGTGTCCTGGTCGTGCTGGTGTGGGGGTATAACATCAACCTGTGTGTCCTGGTCGTGCTGGTGTGGGGGTATAACATCAACCTGTGTGTCCTGGTCGTGCTGGTGTGGGGGTATAACATCAACCTGTGTGTCCTGGTCGTGCTGGTGTGGGGGTATAACATCAACCTGTGTGTCCTGGTCGTGCTGGTGTGGGGGTATAACATCAACCTGTGTGTCCTGGTCGTGCTGGTGTGGGGGTATAACATCAACCTGTGTGTCCTGGTCGTGCTGGTGTGGGGGTATAACATCAACCTGTGTGTCCTGGTCGTGCTGGTGTGGGGGTATAACATCAACCTGTGTGTCCTGGTCGTGCTGGTGTGGGGGTATAACATCAACCTGTGTGTCCTGGTCGTGCTGGTGTGGGGGTATAACATCAACCTGTGTGTCCTGGTCGTGCTGGTGTGGGGGTATAACATCAACCTGTGTGTCCTGGTCGTGCTGGTGTGGGGGTATAACATCAACCTGTGTGTCCTGGTCGTGCTGGTGTGGGGGTATAACATCAACCTGTGTGTCCTGGTCGTGCTGGTGTGGGGGTATAACATCAACCTGTGTGTCCTGGTCGTGCTGGTGTGGGGGTATAACATCAACCTGTGTGTCCTGGTCGTGCTGGTGTGGGGGTATAACATCAACCTGTGTGTCCTGGTCGTGCTGGTGTGGGGGTATAACATCAACCTGTGTGTCCTGGTCGTGCTGGTGTGGGGGTATAACATCAACCTGTGTGTCCTGGTCGTGCTGGTGTGGGGGTATAACATCAACCTGTGTGTCCTGGTCGTGCTGGTGTGGGGGTATAACATCAACCTGTGTGTCCTGGTCGTGCTGGTGTGGGGGTATAACATCAACCTGTGTGTCCTGGTCGTGCTGGTGTGGGGGTATAACATCAACCTGTGTGTCCTGGTCGTGCTGGTGTGGGGGTATAACATCAACCTGTGTGTCCTGGTCGTGCTGGTGTGGGGGTATAACATCAACCTGTGTGTCCTGGTCGTGCTGGTGTGGGGGTATAACATCAACCTGTGTGTCCTGGTCGTGCTGGTGTGGGGGTATAACATCAACCTGTGTGTCCTGGTCGTGCTGGTGTGGGGGTATAACATCAACCTGTGTGTCCTGGTCGTGCTGGTGTGGGGGTATAACATCAACCTGTGTGTCCTGGTCGTGCTGGTGTGGGGGTATAACATCAACCTGTGTGTCCTGGTCGTGCTGGTGTGGGGGTATAACATCAACCTGTGTGTCCTGGTCGTGCTGGTGTGGGGGTATAACATCAACCTGTGTGTCCTGGTCGTGCTGGTGTGGGGGTATAACATCAACCTGTGTGTCCTGGTCGTGCTGGTGTGGGGGTATAACATCAACCTGTGTGTCCTGGTCGTGCTGGTGTGGGGGTATAACATCAACCTGTGTGTCCTGGTCGTGCTGGTGTGGGGGTATAACATCAACCTGTGTGTCCTGGTCGTGCTGGTGTGGGGGTATAACATCAACCTGTGTGTCCTGGTCGTGCTGGTGTGGGGGTATAACATCAACCTGTGTGTCCTGGTCGTGCTGGTGTGGGGGTATAACATCAACCTGTGTGTCCTGGTCGTGCTGGTGTGGGGGTATAACATCAACCTGTGTGTCCTGGTCGTGCTGGTGTGGGGGTATAACATCAACCTGTGTGTCCTGGTCGTGCTGGTGTGGGGGTATAACATCAACCTGTGTGTCCTGGTCGTGCTGGTGTGGGGGTATAACATCAACCTGTGTGTCCTGGTCGTGCTGGTGTGGGGGTATAACATCAACCTGTGTGTCCTGGTCGTGCTGGTGTGGGGGTATAACATCAACCTGTGTGTCCTGGTCGTGCTGGTGTGGGGGTATAACATCAACCTGTGTGTCCTGGTCGTGCTGGTGTGGGGGTATAACATCAACCTGTGTGTCCTGGTCGTGCTGGTGTGGGGGTATAACATCAACCTGTGTGTCCTGGTCGTGCTGGTGTGGGGGTATAACATCAACCTGTGTGTCCTGGTCGTGCTGGTGTGGGGGTATAACATCAACCTGTGTGTCCTGGTCGTGCTGGTGTGGGGGTATAACATCAACCTGTGTGTCCTGGTCGTGCTGGTGTGGGGGTATAACATCAACCTGTGTGTCCTGGTCGTGCTGGTGTGGGGGTATAACATCAACCTGTGTGTCCTGGTCGTGCTGGTGTGGGGGTATAACATCAACCTGTGTGTCCTGGTCGTGCTGGTGTGGGGGTATAACATCAACCTGTGTGTCCTGGTCGTGCTGGTGTGGGGGTATAACATCAACCTGTGTGTCCTGGTCGTGCTGGTGTGGGGGTATAACATCAACCTGTGTGTCCTGGTCGTGCTGGTGTGGGGGTATAACATCAACCTGTGTGTCCTGGTCGTGCTGGTGTGGGGGTATAACATCAACCTGTGTGTCCTGGTCGTGCTGGTGTGGGGGTATAACATCAACCTGTGTGTCCTGGTCGTGCTGGTGTGGGGGTATAACATCAACCTGTGTGTCCTGGTCGTGCTGGTGTGGGGGTATAACATCAACCTGTGTGTCCTGGTCGTGCTGGTGTGGGGGTATAACATCAACCTGTGTGTCCTGGTCGTGCTGGTGTGGGGGTATAACATCAACCTGTGTGTCCTGGTCGTGCTGGTGTGGGGGTATAACATCAACCTGTGTGTCCTGGTCGTGCTGGTGTGGGGGTATAACATCAACCTGTGTGTCCTGGTCGTGCTGGTGTGGGGGTATAACATCAACCTGTGTGTCCTGGTCGTGCTGGTGTGGGGGTATAACATCAACCTGTGTGTCCTGGTCGTGCTGGTGTGGGGGTATAACATCAACCTGTGTGTCCTGGTCGTGCTGGTGTGGGGGTATAACATCAACCTGTGTGTCCTGGTCGTGCTGGTGTGGGGGTATAACATCAACCTGTGTGTCCTGGTCGTGCTGGTGTGGGGGTATAACATCAACCTGTGTGTCCTGGTCGTGCTGGTGTGGGGGTATAACATCAACCTGTGTGTCCTGGTCGTGCTGGTGTGGGGGTATAACATCAACCTGTGTGTCCTGGTCGTGCTGGTGTGGGGGTATAACATCAACCTGTGTGTCCTGGTCGTGCTGGTGTGGGGGTATAACATCAACCTGTGTGTCCTGGTCGTGCTGGTGTGGGGGTATAACATCAACCTGTGTGTCCTGGTCGTGCTGGTGTGGGGGTATAACATCAACCTGTGTGTCCTGGTCGTGCTGGTGTGGGGGTATAACATCAACCTGTGTGTCCTGGTCGTGCTGGTGTGGGGGTATAACATCAACCTGTGTGTCCTGGTCGTGCTGGTGTGGGGGTATAACATCAACCTGTGTGTCCTGGTCGTGCTGGTGTGGGGGTATAACATCAACCTGTGTGTCCTGGTCGTGCTGGTGTGGGGGTATAACATCAACCTGTGTGTCCTGGTCGTGCTGGTGTGGGGGTATAACATCAACCTGTGTGTCCTGGTCGTGCTGGTGTGGGGGTATAACATCAACCTGTGTGTCCTGGTCGTGCTGGTGTGGGGGTATAACATCAACCTGTGTGTCCTGGTCGTGCTGGTGTGGGGGTATAACATCAACCTGTGTGTCCTGGTCGTGCTGGTGTGGGGGTATAACATCAACCTGTGTGTCCTGGTCGTGCTGGTGTGGGGGTATAACATCAACCTGTGTGTCCTGGTCGTGCTGGTGTGGGGGTATAACATCAACCTGTGTGTCCTGGTCGTGCTGGTGTGGGGGTATAACATCAACCTGTGTGTCCTGGTCGTGCTGGTGTGGGGGTATAACATCAACCTGTGTGTCCTGGTCGTGCTGGTGTGGGGGTATAACATCAACCTGTGTGTCCTGGTCGTGCTGGTGTGGGGGTATAACATCAACCTGTGTGTCCTGGTCGTGCTGGTGTGGGGGTATAACATCAACCTGTGTGTCCTGGTCGTGCTGGTGTGGGGGTATAACATCAACCTGTGTGTCCTGGTCGTGCTGGTGTGGGGGTATAACATCAACCTGTGTGTCCTGGTCGTGCTGGTGTGGGGGTATAACATCAACCTGTGTGTCCTGGTCGTGCTGGTGTGGGGGTATAACATCAACCTGTGTGTCCTGGTCGTGCTGGTGTGGGGGTATAACATCAACCTGTGTGTCCTGGTCGTGCTGGTGTGGGGGTATAACATCAACCTGTGTGTCCTGGTCGTGCTGGTGTGGGGGTATAACATCAACCTGTGTGTCCTGGTCGTGCTGGTGTGGGGGTATAACATCAACCTGTGTGTCCTGGTCGTGCTGGTGTGGGGGTATAACATCAACCTGTGTGTCCTGGTCGTGCTGGTGTGGGGGTATAACATCAACCTGTGTGTCCTGGTCGTGCTGGTGTGGGGGTATAACATCAACCTGTGTGTCCTGGTCGTGCTGGTGTGGGGGTATAACATCAACCTGTGTGTCCTGGTCGTGCTGGTGTGGGGGTATAACATCAACCTGTGTGTCCTGGTCGTGCTGGTGTGGGGGTATAACATCAACCTGTGTGTCCTGGTCGTGCTGGTGTGGGGGTATAACATCAACCTGTGTGTCCTGGTCGTGCTGGTGTGGGGGTATAACATCAACCTGTGTGTCCTGGTCGTGCTGGTGTGGGGGTATAACATCAACCTGTGTGTCCTGGTCGTGCTGGTGTGGGGGTATAACATCAACCTGTGTGTCCTGGTCGTGCTGGTGTGGGGGTATAACATCAACCTGTGTGTCCTGGTCGTGCTGGTGTGGGGGTATAACATCAACCTGTGTGTCCTGGTCGTGCTGGTGTGGGGGTATAACATCAACCTGTGTGTCCTGGTCGTGCTGGTGTGGGGGTATAACATCAACCTGTGTGTCCTGGTCGTGCTGGTGTGGGGGTATAACATCAACCTGTGTGTCCTGGTCGTGCTGGTGTGGGGGTATAACATCAACCTGTGTCCTGGTCGTGCTGGTGTGGGGGTATAACATCAACCTGTGTGTCCTGGTCGTGCTGGTGTGGGGGTATAACATCAACCTGTGTGTCCTGGTCGTGCTGGTGTGGGGGTATAACATCAACCTGTGTGTCCTGGTCGTGCTGGTGTGGGGTATAACATCAACCTGTGTGTCCTGGTCGTGCTGGTGTGGGGGTATAACATCAACCTGTGTGTCCTGGTCGTGCTGGTGTGGGGGTATAACATCAACCTGTGTGTCCTGGTCGTGCTGGTGTGGGGGTATAACATCAACCTGTGTGTCCTGGTCGTGCTGGTGTGGGGGTATAACATCAACCTGTGTGTCCTGGTCGTGCTGGTGTGGGGGTATAACATCAACCTGTGTGTCCTGGTCGTGCTGGTGTGGGGGTATAACATCAACCTGTGTGTCCTGGTCGTGCTGGTGTGGGGGTATAACATCAACCTGTGTGTCCTGGTCGTGCTGGTGTGGGGGTATAACATCAACCTGTGTGTCCTGGTCGTGCTGGTGTGGGGGTATAACATCAACCTGTGTGTCCTGGTCGTGCTGGTGTGGGGGTATAACATCAACCTGTGTGTCCTGGTCGTGCTGGTGTGGGGGTATAACATCAACCTGTGTGTCCTGGTCGTGCTGGTGTGGGGGTATAACATCAACCTGTGTGTCCTGGTCGTGCTGGTGTGGGGGTATAACATCAACCTGTGTGTCCTGGTCGTGCTGGTGTGGGGGTATAACATCAACCTGTGTGTCCTGGTCGTGCTGGTGTGGGGGTATAACATCAACCTGTGTGTCCTGGTCGTGCTGGTGTGGGGGTATAACATCAACCTGTGTGTCCTGGTCGTGCTGGTGTGGGGGTATAACATCAACCTGTGTGTCCTGGTCGTGCTGGTGTGGGGGTATAACATCAACCTGTGTGTCCTGGTCGTGCTGGTGTGGGGGTATAACATCAACCTGTGTGTCCTGGTCGTGCTGGTGTGGGGGTATAACATCAACCTGTGTGTCCTGGTCGTGCTGGTGTGGGGGTATAACATCAACCTGTGTGTCCTGGTCGTGCTGGTGTGGGGGTATAACATCAACCTGTGTGTCCTGGTCGTGCTGGTGTGGGGGTATAACATCAACCTGTGTGTCCTGGTCGTGCTGGTGTGGGGGTATAACATCAACCTGTGTGTCCTGGTCGTGCTGGTGTGGGGGTATAACATCAACCTGTGTGTCCTGGTCGTGCTGGTGTGGGGGTATAACATCAACCTGTGTGTCCTGGTCGTGCTGGTGTGGGGGTATAACATCAACCTGTGTGTCCTGGTCGTGCTGGTGTGGGGGTATAACATCAACCTGTGTGTCCTGGTCGTGCTGGTGTGGGGGTATAACATCAACCTGTGTGTCCTGGTCGTGCTGGTGTGGGGGTATAACATCAACCTGTGTGTCCTGGTCGTGCTGGTGTGGGGGTATAACATCAACCTGTGTGTCCTGGTCGTGCTGGTGTGGGGGTATAACATCAACCTGTGTGTCCTGGTCGTGCTGGTGTGGGGGTATAACATCAACCTGTGTGTCCTGGTCGTGCTGGTGTGGGGGTATAACATCAACCTGTGTGTCCTGGTCGTGCTGGTGTGGGGGTATAACATCAACCTGTGTGTCCTGGTCGTGCTGGTGTGGGGGTATAACATCAACCTGTGTGTCCTGGTCGTGCTGGTGTGGGGGTATAACATCAACCTGTGTGTCCTGGTCGTGCTGGTGTGGGGGTATAACATCAACCTGTGTGTCCTGGTCGTGCTGGTGTGGGGGTATAACATCAACCTGTGTGTCCTGGTCGTGCTGGTGTGGGGGTATAACATCAACCTGTGTGTCCTGGTCGTGCTGGTGTGGGGGTATAACATCAACCTGTGTGTCCTGGTCGTGCTGGTGTGGGGGTATAACATCAACCTGTGTGTCCTGGTCGTGCTGGTGTGGGGGTATAACATCAACCTGTGTGTCCTGGTCGTGCTGGTGTGGGGGTATAACATCAACCTGTGTGTCCTGGTCGTGCTGGTGTGGGGGTATAACATCAACCTGTGTGTCCTGGTCGTGCTGGTGTGGGGGTATAACATCAACCTGTGTGTCCTGGTCGTGCTGGTGTGGGGGTATAACATCAACCTGTGTGTCCTGGTCGTGCTGGTGTGGGGGTATAACATCAACCTGTGTGTCCTGGTCGTGCTGGTGTGGGGGTATAACATCAACCTGTGTGTCCTGGTCGTGCTGGTGTGGGGGTATAACATCAACCTGTGTGTCCTGGTCGTGCTGGTGTGGGGGTATAACATCAACCTGTGTGTCCTGGTCGTGCTGGTGTGGGGGTATAACATCAACCTGTGTGTCCTGGTCGTGCTGGTGTGGGGGTATAACATCAACCTGTGTGTCCTGGTCGTGCTGGTGTGGGGGTATAACATCAACCTGTGTGTCCTGGTCGTGCTGGTGTGGGGGTATAACATCAACCTGTGTGTCCTGGTCGTGCTGGTGTGGGGGTATAACATCAACCTGTGTGTCCTGGTCGTGCTGGTGTGGGGGTATAACATCAACCTGTGTGTCCTGGTCGTGCTGGTGTGGGGGTATAACATCAACCTGTGTGTCCTGGTCGTGCTGGTGTGGGGGTATAACATCAACCTGTGTGTCCTGGTCGTGCTGGTGTGGGGGTATAACATCAACCTGTGTGTCCTGGTCGTGCTGGTGTGGGGGTATAACATCAACCTGTGTGTCCTGGTCGTGCTGGTGTGGGGGTATAACATCAACCTGTGTCCTGGTCGTGCTGGTGTGGGGGTATAACATCAACCTGTGTGTCCTGGTCGTGCTGGTGTGGGGGTATAACATCAACCTGTGTGTCCTGGTCGTGCTGGTGTGGGGGTATAACATCAACCTGTGTGTCCTGGTCGTGCTGGTGTGGGGGTATAACATCAACCTGTGTGTCCTGGTCGTGCTGGTGTGGGGGTATAACATCAACCTGTGTGTCCTGGTCGTGCTGGTGTGGGGGTATAACATCAACCTGTGTGTCCTGGTCGTGCTGGTGTGGGGGTATAACATCAACCTGTGTGTCCTGGTCGTGCTGGTGTGGGGGTATAACATCAACCTGTGTGTCCTGGTCGTGCTGGTGTGGGGGTATAACATCAACCTGTGTGTCCTGGTCGTGCTGGTGTGGGGGTATAACATCAACCTGTGTGTCCTGGTCGTGCTGGTGTGGGGGTATAACATCAACCTGTGTGTCCTGGTCGTGCTGGTGTGGGGGTATAACATCAACCTGTGTGTCCTGGTCGTGCTGGTGTGGGGGTATAACATCAACCTGTGTGTCCTGGTCGTGCTGGTGTGGGGGTATAACATCAACCTGTGTGTCCTGGTCGTGCTGGTGTGGGGGTATAACATCAACCTGTGTGTCCTGGTCGTGCTGGTGTGGGGGTATAACATCAACCTGTGTGTCCTGGTCGTGCTGGTGTGGGGGTATAACATCAACCTGTGTGTCCTGGTCGTGCTGGTGTGGGGGTATAACATCAACCTGTGTGTCCTGGTCGTGCTGGTGTGGGGGTATAACATCAACCTGTGTGTCCTGGTCGTGCTGGTGTGGGGTATAACATCAACCTGTGTGTCCTGGTCGTGCTGGTGTGGGGGTATAACATCAACCTGTGTGTCCTGGTCGTGCTGGTGTGGGGGTATAACATCAACCTGTGTGTCCTGGTCGTGCTGGTGTGGGGTATAACATCAACCTGTGTGTCCTGGTCGTGCTGGTGTGGGGGTATAACATCAACCTGTGTGTCCTGGTCGTGCTGGTGTGGGGGTATAACATCAACCTGTGTGTCCTGGTCGTGCTGGTGTGGGGGTATAACATCAACCTGTGTGTCCTGGTCGTGCTGGTGTGGGGGTATAACATCAACCTGTGTGTCCTGGTCGTGCTGGTGTGGGGGTATAACATCAACCTGTGTGTCCTGGTCGTGCTGGTGTGGGGGTATAACATCAACCTGTGTGTCCTGGTCGTGCTGGTGTGGGGGTATAACATCAACCTGTGTGTCCTGGTCGTGCTGGTGTGGGGGTATAACATCAACCTGTGTGTCCTGGTCGTGCTGGTGTGGGGGTATAACATCAACCTGTGTGTCCTGGTCGTGCTGGTGTGGGGGTATAACATCAACCTGTGTGTCCTGGTCGTGCTGGTGTGGGGGTATAACATCAACCTGTGTGTCCTGGTCGTGCTGGTGTGGGGGTATAACATCAACCTGTGTGTCCTGGTCGTGCTGGTGTGGGGGTATAACATCAACCTGTGTGTCCTGGTCGTGCTGGTGTGGGGGTATAACATCAACCTGTGTGTCCTGGTCGTGCTGGTGTGGGGGTATAACATCAACCTGTGTGTCCTGGTCGTGCTGGTGTGGGGGTATAACATCAACCTGTGTGTCCTGGTCGTGCTGGTGTGGGGGTATAACATCAACCTGTGTGTCCTGGTCGTGCTGGTGTGGGGGTATAACATCAACCTGTGTGTCCTGGTCGTGCTGGTGTGGGGGTATAACATCAACCTGTGTGTCCTGGTCGTGCTGGTGTGGGGGTATAACATCAACCTGTGTGTCCTGGTCGTGCTGGTGTGGGGGTATAACATCAACCTGTGTGTCCTGGTCGTGCTGGTGTGGGGGTATAACATCAACCTGTGTGTCCTGGTCGTGCTGGTGTGGGGGTATAACATCAACCTGTGTGTCCTGGTCGTGCTGGTGTGGGGGTATAACATCAACCTGTGTGTCCTGGTCGTGCTGGTGTGGGGGTATAACATCAACCTGTGTGTCCTGGTCGTGCTGGTGTGGGGGTATAACATCAACCTGTGTGTCCTGGTCGTGCTGGTGTGGGGGTATAACATCAACCTGTGTGTCCTGGTCGTGCTGGTGTGGGGGTATAACATCAACCTGTGTCCTGGTCGTGCTGGTGTGGGGGTATAACATCAACCTGTGTGTCCTGGTCGTGCTGGTGTGGGGGTATAACATCAACCTGTGTGTCCTGGTCGTGCTGGTGTGGGGTATAACATCAACCTGTGTGTCCTGGTCGTGCTGGGTGGGGGTATAACATCAACCTGTGTGTCCTGGTCGTGCTGGTGTGGGGTATAACATCAACCTGTGTGTCCTGGTCGTGCTGGTGTGGGGGTATAACATCAACCTGTGTGTCCTGGTCGTGCTGGTGTGGGGTATAACATCAACCTGTGTGTCCTGGTCGTGCTGGTGTGGGGTATAACATCAACCTGTGTGTCCTGGTCGTGCTGGTGTGGGGGTATAACATCAACCTGTGTGTCCTGGTCGTGCTGGTGTGGGGTATAACATCAACCTGTGTGTCCTGGTCGTGCTGGTGTGGGGGTATAACATCAACCTGTGTCCTGGTCGTGCTGGTGTGGGGGTATAACATCAACCTGTGTGTCCTGGTCGTGCTGGTGTGGGGGTATAACATCAACCTGTGTGTCCTGGTCGTGCTGGTGTGGGGGTATAACATCAACCTGTGTGTCCTGGTCGTGCTGGTGTGGGGGTATAACATCAACCTGTGTGTCCTGGTCGTGCTGGTGTGGGGGTATAACATCAACCTGTGTGTCCTGGTCGTGCTGGTGTGGGGGTATAACATCAACCTGTGTGTCCTGGTCGTGCTGGTGTGGGGTATAACATCAACCTGTGTGTCCTGGTCGTGCTGGTGTGGGGGTATAACATCAACCTGTGTGTCCTGGTCGTGCTGGTGTGGGGGTATAACATCAACCTGTGTCCTGGTCGTGCTGGTGTGGGGGTATAACATCAACCTGTGTGTCCTGGTCGTGCTGGTGTGGGGGTATAACATCAACCTGTGTGTCCTGGTCGTGCTGGTGTGGGGGTATAACATCAACCTGTGTGTCCTGGTCGTGCTGGTGTGGGGGTATAACATCAACCTGTGTGTCCTGGTCGTGCTGGTGTGGGGTATAACATCAACCTGTGTGTCCTGGTCGTGCTGGTGTGGGGTATAACATCAACCTGTGTGTCCTGGTCGTGCTGTGGGGGTATAACATCAACCTGTGTGTCCTGGTCGTGCTGGTGTGGGGTATAACATCAACCTGTGTGTCCTGGTCGTGCTGGTGTGGGGTATAACATCAACCTGTGTGTCCTGGTCGTGCTGGTGTGGGGTATAAATATCAACCTGTGTCCTGGTCGTGCTGGTGTGGGGGTATAACATCAACCTGTGTGTCCTGGTCGTGCTGGTGTGGGGGTATAATATCAACCTGTGTCCTGGTCGTGCTGGTGTGGGGGTATAACATCAACCTGTGTGTCCTGGTCGTGCTGGTGTGGGGGTATAACATCAACCTGTGTGTCCTGGTCGTGCTGGTGTGGGGGTATAACATCAACCTGTGTGTCCTGGTCGTGCTGGTGTGGGGTATAACATCAACCTGTGTGTCCTGGTCGTGCTGGTGTGGGGTATAACATCAACCTGTGTGTCCTGGTCGTGCTGGTGTGGGGGTATAACATCAACCTGTGTGTCCTGGTCGTGCTGGTGTGGGGGTATAACATCAACCTGTGTCCTGGTCGTGCTGGTGTGGGGGTATAACATCAACCTGTGTGTCCTGGTCGTGCTGGTGTGGGGGTATAACATCAACCTGTGTCCTGGTCGTGCTGGTGTGGGGGTATAACATCAACCTGTGTGTCCTGGTCGTGCTGGTGTGGGGGTATAACATCAAACTGTGTGTCCTGGTCGTGCTGGTGTGGGGGTATAACATCAACCTGTGTGTCCTGGTCGTGCTGGTGTGGGGGTATAACATCAACTGTGTGTCCTGGTCGTGCTGGTGTGGGGGTATAACATCAACCTGTGTGTCCTGGTCGTGCTGGTGTGGGGGTATAACATCAACCTGTGTGTCCTGGTCGTGCTGGTGTGGGGGTATAACATCAACCTGTGTGTCCTGGTCGTGCTGGTGTGGGGGTATATATCAACCTGTGTCCTGGTCGTGCTGGTGTGGGGGTATATAAACCTGTGTCCTGGTCGTGCTGGTGTGGGGTATAACATCAACCTGTGTGTCCTGGTCGTGCTTGTGTGGGGGTATAACATCAACCTGTGTGTCCTGGTCGTGCTGGTGTGGGGCTATAACATCAACCTGTGTGTCCTGGTCGTGCTGGTGTGGGGTATAACATCAACCTGTGTGTCCTGGTCGTGCTGGTGTGGGGTATAACATCAACCTGTGTGTCCTGGTCGTGCTGGTGTGGGGGTATAACATCAACCTGTGTGTCCTGGTCGTGCTGGTGTGGGGTAAACATCAACCTGTGTGTCCTGGTCGTGCTGGTGTGGGGGTATAATATCAACCTGTGTCCTGGTCGTGCTGGTGTGGGGGTATAACATCAACCTGTGTGTCCTGGTCGTGCTGGTGTGGGGGTATAACATCAACTGTGTGTCCTGGTCGTGCTGGTGTGGGGGTATAACATCAACCTGTGTGTCCTGGTCGTGCTGGTGTGGGGGTATAACATCAAACTGTGTGTCCTGGTCGTGCTGGTGTGGGGGTATAATATCAACATGTGTCCTGGTCGTGCTGGTGTGGGGGTATAATATCAACCTGTGTCCTGGTCGTGCTGGTGTGGGGGTCTAATATCAACCTGTGTCCTGGTCGTGCTGGTGTGGGGGTATAATATAAACCTGTGTGTCCTGGTCGTGCTGGTGTGTTGGTATAACATCAACCTGTGTGTCCTGGTCCTGCTGTGTGGGGGTATAACATCAACCTGTGTGTCCTGGTCGTGCTGGTGTGGGGGTATAAATCAACCTGTGTGTCCTGGTCGTGCTGGTGTGGGGTATAACATCAACCTGTGTGTCCTGGTCGTGCTGGTGTGGGGGTATAACATCAACCTGTGTGTCCTGGTCGTGCTGGTGTGGGGTATAATATAAACCTGTGTGTCCTGGTCGTGGGGCTTGTGTGGGGGGGTATAACATGCAACCTGTGTGTCCTGGTTCGTGGCTGTGTGGGGGTAATATCAACCTGGGTGTCCTGGTCGTGCTGGTGTGGGGGTATAACATCAACCTGTGTGTCCTGGTCGTGCTGGTGTGGGGGGTATAACATCAAATGTGTGTCCTGGTCGTGCTGGTGTGGGGGTATAAATCAACCTGTTGGTCCTGTCGTGCTGGTGTGGGGTATAACATCAACCTGTGTGGCCTGGTCGTGCTGGGTGTGGGGGTAATAACATCAACCTGTGTGTCCTCGGTCGTGCTGGTGTGGGGGTATACATTAACCTGTGTATCCTGGTCGTGCTGGTGTGGGGGGGATAACATCAACCTGTGTGTCCTGGTCGGGCTGGTGAGGGGGGTATAATATCAACATGTTTCCTGGTCGTGCTGGTGTGGGGGTATAATATCAAACCTGTGTGTCCTGGTCGTGCTGGTGTGGGGGTCTAATATAACCTGTGTCCTGGTCGTCGCTGGTGTGGGGGTATAATATAAACCTGTGTGTCCTGTCGTGCTGGTGTGTTGGTATAACATCAACCTGTGTGTCCTGGTCCTGCTGTGTGGGGGTATAACATCAACCTGTGTGTCCTGGTCGTGCTGGTGTGGGGTATAACATCAACCTGTGTGTCCTGTCGTGCTGGTGTGGGGTATAACATCAACCTGTGTGTCCTGGTCGTGCTGGTGTGGGGGTATAAAATCAACCTGTGTGTCCTGGTCGTGCTGGTGTGGGGTATAACATCAACCTGTGTGTCCTGGTCGTGCTGGTGTGGGGGTATAACATCAACCTGTGTGTCCTGGTCGTGCTGTGTGGGGGTATAATATCAACCTGTGTCCTGGTCGTGCTGGTGTGGGGGTATAACATCAACCTGTGTGTCCTGGTCGTGCTGGTGTGGGGGTATAACATCAAACTGTGTGTCCTGGTCGTGCTGGTGTGGGGGTATAACATCAACCTGTGTGTCCTGGTCGTGCTGTGTGGGGGTATAACATCAACCTGTGTGTCCTGGTCGTGCTGGTGTGGGGGTATAACATCAACCTGTGTGTCCTGGTCGTGCTGGTGAGGGGGTATAATATCAACATGTGTCCTGGTCGTGCTGGTGTGGGGGTATAACATCAACCTGTGTGTCCTGGTCATGCTGGTGTGGGGGTCTAATATCAACCTGTGTCCTGGTCGTGCTGGTGGGGGTATAATATAAACCTGTGTGTCCTGGTCGTGCTGGTGTGTTGGTATAACATAAACCTGTGTGTCCTGGTCCTGCTGGTGTGGGGGTATAACATCAACCTGTGTGTCCTGGTCGTGCTGGTGTGGGGCTATAACATCAACCTGTGTGTCCTGGTCGTGCTGGTGTGGGGTATAACATCAACCTGTGTGTCCTGGTCGTGCTGGTGTGGGGGTATAACATCAACCTGTGTGTCCTGGTCGTGCTGGTGTGGGGGTATAATATCAACCTGTGTGTCCTGGTCGTGCTGGTGTGGGGGTATAACATCAACCTGTGTGTCCTGGTCGTGCTGGTGTGGGGGTATAACATCAACCTGTGTCCTGGTCGTGCTGGTGTGGGGGTATAACATCAACCTGTGTGTCCTGGTCGTGCTGGTGTGGGGGTATAACATCAACTGTGTGTCCTGGTCGTGCTGGTGTGGGGGTATAACATCAACCTGTGTGTCCTGGTCGTGCTGGTGTGGGGGTATAACATCAACCTGTGTGTCCTGGTCGTGCTGGTGTGGGGGTATAACATCAACCTGTGTGTCCTGGTCGTGCTGGTGTGGGGGTATAACATCAACCTGTGTGTCCTGGTCGTGCTGGTGTGGGGGTATAACATCAACCTGTGTGTCCTGGTCGTGCTGGTGAGGGGGTATAATATCAACATGTGTCCTGGTCGTGCTGGTGTGGGGGTATAACATCAACCTGTGTGTCCTGGTCGTGCTGGTGTGGGGGTCTAATATCAACCTGTGTCCTGGTCGTGCTGGTGTGGGGGTATAATATAAACCTGTGTCCTGGTCGTGCTGGTGTGTTGGTATAACATCAACCTGTGTGTCCTGGTCCTGCTTGTGTGGGGGTATAACATCAACCTGTGTGTCCTGGTCGTGCTGGTGTGGGGCTATAACATCAACCTGTGTGTCCTGGTCGTGCTGGTGTGGGGTATAACATCAACCTGTGTGTCCTGGTCGTGCTGGTGTGGGGGTATAACATCAACCTGTGTGTCCTGGTCGTGCTGGTGTGGGGGTATAATATCAACCTGTGTGTGTCCTGGTCGTGCTGGTGTGGCGGTAAAACATCAACCTGTGTGTCCTGGTCGTGCTGGTGTGGGGGTATAATATCAACCTGTGTCCTGGTCGTGCTGGTGTGGGGGTATAACATCAACCTGTGTGTCCTGGTCGTGCTGGTGTGGGGGTATAACATCAAACTGTGTGTCCTGGTCGTGCTGGTGTGGGGGTATAACATCAACCTGTGTGTCCTGGTCGTGCTAGTGTGGGGGTATAACATCAAACTGTGTGTCCTGGTCGTGCTGGTGAGGGGGTATAATATCAACATGTGTCCTGGTCGTGCTGGTGTGGGGGTCTAATATCAACCTGTGTCCTGGTCGTGCTGGTGTGGGGGTCTAATATCAACCTGTGTCCTGGTCGTGCTGGTGTGGGGGTTTATATAAACCTCGGTTGTCCTGGTCGTGCTGGTGTGTTGGTATAACATCAACCTGTGGTGTCCGGTCCTGCTTGTGTGGGGGTATAACATCAACCTGTGTGTCCTGGTCGTATTGGTGTTGGGTATAACATCAACCTGTGTCCTGGTCGTGCTGGTGTGGGGGTATAACATCAACCTGTTGTTTACAAAGCATGTGACAAATAAAAGTAGACTTGGAAACAGTTCAGTCCCAGGGCCTGTCAGGTGGCTCCCCCTAGTGGCTATACAATATCATGATAGTTGAGGAAGAAGAAGACATGGTAAATAAACCTCCCCCAGTCCGTCTCACACCTCCCCTTCCAGTCTTCTGTCCTCTGGATGAACTCTTTTTAAATCACTCACTCTCAGTTTCTCTCAGCACACACACACACTCAGTCTCTCTCAGCACACACACACTCACTCTCTCTCAGCTGACACAGACTACCTCTCACCCGCGGCGCTCACCAGAACAGACAACAACTTTGCTTCATGGCGGCGAGTCTCACCGGAGACAGGATCTAACCGGACGGGCGCGAGCTGCAGAGGGATTCACTATGTACGTTTTTACCGGAGTTGTTTTGCTTTGTGATAAAACAAGAATGTAGTTACGTGAACGATTTTAAGCATGAGCCTACTTGTCCCTCAAAAACAAGTTCATAGAGTAACTGTCTTTTTGGTAGATAGGCTACTGCTAGATGAATGACCACAGTCATGTTTTGGTAGATAGGCTACTGCTGGATGAATGACCACAGTCATGTTTTGGTAGATAGGCTACTGCTGGATGAATGACCACAGTCATGTTTTGGTAGATAGGCTACTGCTAGATGAATGACCACAGTCATGTTTTGGTAGATAGGCTACTGCTGGATGAATGACCACAGTCATGTTTTGGTAGACAGGCTACTGCTGGATGAATGACCACAGTCATGTTTTGGTAGACAGGCTACTGCTGGATGAATGACCACAGTCATGTTTTGGTAGATAGGCTACTGCTGGATGAATGACCACAGTCATGTTTTGGTAGACAGGCTACTGCTGGATGAATGACCACAGTCATGTTTTGGTAGACAGGCTACTGCTGGATGAATGACCACAGTCATGTTTTGGTAGATAGGCTACTGCTGGATGAATGACCACAGTCATGTTTTGGTAGACAGGCTACTGCTGGATGAATGACCACAGTCATGTTTTGGTAGACAGGCTACTGCTAGATGAATGACCACAGTCATGTTTTGGTAGACAGGCTACTGCTGGATGAATGACCGCAGTCATGTTTTGGTAGACAGGCTACTGCTGGATGAATGACCGCAGTCATGTTTTGGTAGACAGGCTACTGCTGGATGAATGACCGCAGTCATGTTTTGGTAGACAGGCTACTGCTGGATGAATGACCACAGTCATGTTTTGGTAGACAGGCTACTGCTGGATGAATGACCACAGTCATGTTTTGGTAGATAGGCTACTGCTGGATGAATGACCGCAGTCATGTTTTGGTAGACAGGCTACTGCTGGATGAATGACCGCAGTCATGTTTTGGTAGACAGGCTACTGCTAGATGAATGACCGCAGTCATGTTTTGGTAGACAGGCTACTGCTGGATGAATGACCCGCAGTCATGTTTTGGTAGACAGGCTACTGCTGGATGAATGACCACAGTCATGTTTGGTAGACAGGCTACTGCTGGATGAATGACCACAGTCATGTTTTGGTAGACAGGCTACTGCTGGATGAATGACCACAGTCATGTTTTGGTAGATAGGCTACTGCTGGATGAATGACCGCAGTCATGTTTTGGTAGACAGGCTACTGCTGGATGAATGACCGCAGTCATGTTTTGGTAGACAGGCTACTGCTAGATGAATGACCACAGTCATGTTTTGGTAGAAGAGTTGTTGACAGTTTTTGTCCAAGTTGTAATTGATTATGATAACGATATTGTCGCACAATACATGTTATGAAACTATTGAAATGAATCTTTGAATATATCCTATTGGAATATTACCCATAACTGCAGCTCAGATGAGATTAAACATGGTGTGGAATAGTTTACTATCAGTCATCTGTAATTTCATAGCCAGTCAGATAAGGGATAACATAATGTACCATTGTCCTGTAGCCAGACAGATAAGGGATAACATACTGTACCATTGTCCTGTAGCCAGACAGATAAGGGATAACATACTGTACCATTGTCCTGTAGCCAGACAGATAAGGGATAAGGGATAACACACTGTTGCCCTGTAGCCAGACAGTTAAGGGATAACATACTGTACCATTGTCCTGTAGCCAGACAGATAAGGGATAAGGGACAACAATGTATCATTGTCCTGTAGCCAGACAGATAAGGGATAACATACTGTACCATTGCCCTGTAGCCAGACAGATAAGGGATAACATAATGTACCATTGTCCTGTAGCCAGACAGATAAGGGATAACATACCGTACCATTGGCCTGTAGCCAGACAGATAAGGGATAACATAATGTACCATTGCCCTGTAGCCAGACAGATAAGGGATAACATACTGTACCATTGTCCTGTAGCCAGACAGATAAGGGATAACATACTGTACCATTGGCCTGTAGCCAGACAGATAAGGGATAACATAATGTACCATTGCCCTGTAGCCAGACAGATAAGGGATAACATAATGTACCATTGCCCTGTAGCCAGACAGATAAGGGATAACATACTGTACCATTGGCCTGTAGCCAGACAGATAAGGGATAAGGGACAACATAATGTACCATTGCCCTGTAGCCAGACAGATAAGGGATAAGGGACAACATACTGTACCATTGCCCTGTAGCCAGACAGATAAGGGATAACATAATGTACCATTGCCCTGTAGCCAGACAGATAAGGGATAACATACTGTACCATTGGCCTGTAGCCAGACAGATAAGGGATAAGGGACAACATAATGTACCATTGCCCTGTAGCCAGACAGATAAGGGATAAGGGACAACATAATGTACCATTGCCCTGTAGCCAGACAGATAAGGGATAACATACTGTACCATTGCCCTGTAGCCAGACAGATAAGGGATAAGGGACAACATAATGTACCATTGCCCTGTAGCCAGACAGATAAGGGATAAGGGACAACATAATGTACCATTGCCCTGTAGCCAGACAGATAAGGGATAACATAATGTACCATTGGCCTGTAGCCAGACAGATAAGGGATAACATACTGCACCATTGCCCTGTAGCCAGACAGATAATGGATAACATACTGTACCATTGTCCTGTAGCCAGTCAGATAAGGGATAACATACTGTACCATTGGCCTGTAGCCAGACAGATAAGGGATAAGGGACAACATAATGTACCATTGCCCTGTAGCCAGACAGATAAGGGATAAGGGACAACATAATGTACCATTGCCCTGTAGCCAGACAGATAAGGGATAACATAATGTACCATTGCCCTGTAGCCAGACAGATAAGGGATAACATACTGTACCATTGGCCTGTAGCCAGACAGATAAGGGATAACATAATGTACCATTGGCCTGTAGCCAGACAGATAAGGGATAACATACTGTACCATTGCCCTGTAGCCAGACAGATAAGGGATAAGGATAACATACTGTACCATTGTTCTGTAGCCAGACAGGGTGGTATGGGAGCGGGGTGGTGGTGGTGGTGGGGGAGCAGAGGGGTGGTGGGGGAGCAGGCTGGTTGGGGAGTAGGCGGGTGTGGTGGGGGAGCAGGCAGGTGGTGGGGGGTGGTGGGGGAGCAGGGTGGTGTGGTGAGGGAGTAGGGTGGTGGAGTGGGGGGTGGTGGGGGGGCAGAGTGGTGGGGGGAGCAGGATGGTAGGGGAGCAGGGTGGTAGAGTGGGGGGTGTTGGCGGAGTGGGGGGTGGTGCAACTCAATGTTAGGACGGTGTTCTTAATGTTTTTTCCAGTCAGTGTACATGTGATATCTGTTGTGTTGTCTCTTGTCTTCAAGGTAGGGAAGAGAGGGATATTAGTGGTCCTGATATCTGTTGTGTTGTCTCTTGTCTTCAGGCTAGGGAAGAGAGGGATATTAGTGGTCCTGATATCTGTTGTGTTGTCTCTTGTCTTCAGGCTAGGGAAGAGAGGGATATTAGTGGTCCTGATATCTGTTGTGTTGTCTCTTGTCTTCAGGCTAGGGAAGAGAGGGATATTAGTGGTCCTGATATCTGTTGTGTTGTCTCTTGTCTTCAGGCTAGGGAAGAGAGGGATATTAGTGGTCCTGATATCTGTTGTGTTGTCTCTTGTCTTCAGGCTAGGGAAGAGAGGGATATTAGTGGTTCCTGATATCTGTTGTGTTGTCTCTTGTCTTCAGGCTAGGGAAGAGAGGGATATTAGTGGTCCTGATATCTGTTGTGTTGTCTCTTGTCTTCAGGCTAGGGAAGAGAGGGATATTAGTGGTCCTGATATCTGTTGTGTTGTCTCTTGTCTTCAGGCTAGGGAAGAGAGGGATATTAGTGGTCCTGATATCTGTTGTGTTGTCTCTTGTCTTCAGGCTAGGGAAGAGAGGGATATTAGTGGTCCTGATATCGGTGGCTGTAGGGGTCTACCTCCTCCCCTCACCCATAAACCCTCAGCCTTACATGTAAGTACAGACACACCACACCGGCTCTGATGCTTGTCGGATGTGGCAGGGCTTGCAAACTAATACTCACATCCGTAGCCATGAAGTGCTTTGAAAGGCTGGTCATAGCTCACATCAACACCATCATCCCAGAAACACTAGAGCCACCCTCATTTGCATACCGCCCGACAGATCCACAGATGATGCAATCTCTATTGCACTCCACCCTGCCCTTTCCCACCTGGACAAAAGGAACACCTACATGAGGATGCTATTCATTGACTACAGCTCAGCGTTCAACACCATAGTGCCCTCAAAGCTCATCACTAAGCTAAGGACCCTGGGACTAAACACCTCCCTCTGCAACTGGATCCTGGACTTCCTGACGGGCCACCCCTAGGTGGTAAGGGTAGGTAACAACACATCCGCCACGCTGATCCTCGAACACGGGGGCCCCACAGGGGTGCGTGCTCAGTCCCCTCCTGTACTCCCTGTTCACTCATAACTGCACTGCCAGGCACGACTCCAACACCATCATTCAGTTTGCTGATGACACAACAGTGGTAGGCCTGATCACCGACAACGATGAGACAGACTATAGGGAGGAGGTCAGAGACCTGGCGTATGGTGCCAGGACAACAACCTCTCCCTCAATGTGATCAAGACAAAGGAGATGATTGTGGACTACAGGAAAAGGAGGACAGAGTACGTCCCCATTCTCATCGACGTGGCTGCAGTGGAGCAAGTTGAGAGCTTCAAGTTTCTAGGTGTCCACATCAACAACAAACTAACATGGTCCAAACACACCAAGACAGTCGTGAAGAGGGCACGACAAAACTTATTCCCCCTCAGGAAACTGAAAAGATTTTGCATGGGTCCTGAGATCCTCAAAAGGTTCTACAGCTGCACCATCGAGAGTTGCATCATCGCCAGACTTGCTATTCTGGTACCGCTTGCCGTGCGGTAGCAGAGAGACAGTCTGTGACTAGGTGACTGGTTGCATCACCGCCTGGTAATGCAACTGCTCAGCCTCCGACCACAAGGCACTACAGAGGGTAGTGCGTACGACCTAGTACACATCACTGGGGCCAAGCTTCTTGCTTGCCAGGACCTCTATACCAGCGTGTCAGAGGAAGGCCCAAAAATGGTCAAAGGCCCTGCCACCCTAGTCACAGACTGTTCTCTCTGCCTCCAAGCGGTACCAGAATAAAGTCTGGATCCAAAAGGCTCCAAAGGCTCCTTAACAGCTTCTACCTCCAAGCCATCAGACTGCTGAACAGCTTCTACACCACCAAGCCATCAGACTGCTGAACAGCTTCTACCACCAAGCCATCAGACTGCTGAACAGCTTCTACCACCAAGCCATCAGACTGCTGAACAGCTTCTACCACCAAGCCATCAGACTGCTGAACAGCTTCTACCTCCAAGCCATCAGACTGCTGACACTTCTACCTCCCTCCAAGCCATCAGACTGCTGAACAGCTTCTACCCAAGCCATCAGACTGCTGAACAGCTTCTACCCCCAAGCCATCAGACTGCTGAACAGCTTCTACACCCCCCCAAGCCATCAGACTGCTGAACAGCTTCTACCTCCAAGCCATCAGACTGCTGAACAGCTTCTCTACACCCCCCCCAAGCCATCAGACTGCTGAACAGCTTCTACCACCAAGCCATCAGACTGCTGAACAGCTTCTACCTCCAAGCCATCAGACTGCTGAACAGCTTCTACCACCAAGCATCAGACTGCTGAACAGCTTCTACCACCAGCCATCAGACTGCTGAACAGCTTCTACCACCAAGCCATCAGACTGCTGAACAGCTTCTACCTCCAAGCCATCAGACTGCTGAACAGCTTCTTCCACCACCAGCCATCAGACTGCTGAACAGCTTCTACCCACCAAGCCATCAGACTGCTGACAGCTTCTAACACCACCAAGCCATCAGACTGCTGAACAGCTTCTACCACCAAGCCATCAGACTGCTGAACAGCTTCTACATCCAGCCATCAGACTGCTGAACACTTCTACCTCCAAGCCATTAGACTGCTGAACAGCTCTCCCTCTACCCAGCCAATCAGACTGCTGAACAGCTTCTTCTACCACCAAGCCATCAGACTGCTGAACAGCTTCTACCACCAAGCCATCAGACTGCTGAACAGCTTCTACCACCAAGCCATCAGACTGCTGAACAGCTTCTCACCCCCAGCCAATCAGACTGCTGAACAGCTTCTACCTCCAAGCCATCAGACTGCTGAACAGCTTCTACCTCCAAGCCATCAGACTGCTGAACAGCTTCTACCACCAAGCCAATCAGACTGCTGAACAGCTTCTACCTCCAAGCCATCAGACTGCTGAACAGCTTCTTCTACCTCCAAGCCATCAGACTGCTGAACAGCTTCTTCTCCCCCCCAGCCATCAGACTGCTGAACAGCTTCTACCTCCAAGCCATCAGACTGCTGAACAGCTTCTACCCCAACCATCAACTGCTGAACAGCTTCTACCCCCAAGCCATCAGACTGCTGAACAGCTTCTACCACCCCCAAGCCATCAGACTGCTGAACAGCTTCTACCACCAAGCCATCAGACTGCTGAACAGCTTCTACCTCCAAGCATCAGACTGCTGAACAGCTTCTACCTCCAAGCCATCAGACTGCTGAACAGCTTCTACCTCCAAGCCATCAGACTGCTGAACAGCTTCTACCACCAAGCCATCAGACTGCTGAACAGCTTCTACCCTCCAAGCCATCAGACTGCTGAACAGCTTCTACCACCAAGCCATCAGACTGCTGAACAGCTTCTACCCCTCCAAGCCATCAGACTGCTGAACAGCTTCTACTCCAAGCCATCAGACTGCTGAACAGCTTCTACCTCCAAGCCATCAGACTGCTGAACAGCTTCTACCCCCAAGCCATCAGACTGCTGAACACTTCTACCACCAAGCCATTAGACTGCTGAACAGCTTCTACCTCCAAGCCATCAGACTGCTGAACAGCTTCTACCCCCAAGCCATCAGACTGCTGAACAGCTTCTACCACCAAGCCATCAGACTGCTGAACAGCTTCTACCACCAAGCCATCAGACTGCTGAACAGCTTCTACCACCAAGCATCAGACTGCTGAACAGCTTCTACCTCCAAGCCATCAGACTGCTGACAGCTTCTTCTACCACCAAGGCCATCAGACTGCTGAACAGCTTCTACACCAAGCCAATCGACTGCTGAACAGCTTCTACTTCCAACCACCAAGCCATCAGACTGCTGAACAGCTTCTACCTCCAAGCCATCAGACCTGCTGAACACTTCTAACCCCCAAGCCATCAGACTGCTGAACAGCTTCTACCACCAAGCCATCAGACTGCTGAACACTTCTACCCCCAAGCCATCAGACTGCTGAACAGCTTCTACCACCAAGCCATCAGACTGCTGACAGCTTCTACCTCCAAGCCATCAGACTGCTGAACAGCTTCTACCTCCAAGCCATTAGACTGCTGAACAGCTTCTAAACCCTAATCAGACTGCTGAACAGCTCTACCCCCAAGCCATCAGACTGCTGAACAGCTTCTACACCAAGCCATCAGACTGCTGAACAGCTTCTACCTCAAGCCATCAGACTGCGAACAGCTTCTACCACTCCAAGCCATCAGACTGCTGAACAGCTTCTACCTCAAGCCATCAGACTGCTGAACAGCTTCCTACTCCAAGCCTCAAGCCATCAGACTGCTGAACAGCTCTCTACCCTCCAAGCCATCAGACTG
>NW_022261985.1:17366567-17440571 GCF_002021735.2 Oncorhynchus kisutch | reverse complement strand
ATACCCCCACACCAGCACGACCAGGACAACAGGTGATGTTATACCCCAACACCAGCACGACCAGGACACAGGTTGATGTTATACCCCCACACCAGCACGACCAGGACACACAGGTGATATATACCCCCCACACAGCACGACCAGGACACACAGGGTGATATTATACCCCCACACAGCAAGACCAGGACACACAGTGATGTTTATACCCCACACCAGCACGACCAGGACACAAAGGTTGATGTTATACCCCCACACCAGCACGACAGGACACACAGGTTGATGTTATACCCCCACACCAGCACGACCAGGACACACAGGTTGATGTTATACCCCCACACCAGCACGACCAGGACACACAGGTTGATGTTATACCCCCACACCAGCACGACCAGGACCACAGGTTGATGTTATACCCCCACACCAGCACGACCAGGACAACAGGTTGAGTTATTACCCCCACACCAGCACGACCAGGACACACAGGTTGATGTAATACCCCCACACCAGCACGACCAGGACACACAGGTTGAAGTATACCCCCACACAGCACGACCAGGACACAGGTTGATGTTATACCCCCACACCAGCACGACCAGGACACAGGTTGATGTTATACTCCCAACACAGCACGACCAGGACACACAGGTTGATGTTATACCCCCACACCAGCACGACCAGGACACAGGTTGATGTTATACCCCCACACCAGCACGACCAGGACACAGGTTGAGTTATACCCCCACACCAGCACGACCAGGACACACAGGTTGATGTTATACCCCCACACCAGCACGACCAGGACACACAGGTTGATGTTATACCCCCACACCAGCACGACCAGGACACACAGGTTGATGTTATACCCCCACACCAGCACGAAGGACACACAGGGTGATGTTGTTATACCCCCACACCAGCACGACCAGGACACAGGTTGAATTAACCCCACACCAGCACGACCAGGACACACAGGTTGATGTTATACCCCACACCAGCACGACCAGGACACAGGTTGATGTTATACCCCCACACCAGCACGACCAGGACACACAGGTTGATTATACCCCCACACCAGCACGACCAGGACACACAGGTTGATGTTATACCCCACACCAGCACGACCAGGACACACAGGTTGATGTTATACCCCACACACAGCACGACCAGGACACATGATGATTATACCCCCACACCAGCACGACCAGGACACACAGGTTGATGTTATACCCCACACCAGCACGACCAGGACACAGGTTGATGTTATACCCCACACCAGCACGACCAGGACACACAGGTTGATGTTATACCCCACACCAGCACGACCAGGACACAGGTTGATGTTATACCCCACACCAGCACGACCAGGACACACAGGTTGATGTTATACCCCCACACAGCACGACCAGGACACACAGGTTGATGTTATACCCCCACACCAGCACGACCAGGACACACAGGTGATGTATACCCCCACACCAGCACGACCAGGACACAGGTGATGTTATACCCCCACACCAGCACGACCAGGGACACAGGTTGATGTTATACCCCCACACCAGCACGACCAGGACACACAGGTTGATGTTATACCCCCACACCAGCACGACCAGGACACACAGGTTGATGTTATACCCCCACACCAGCACGACCAGGACACACAGGTTGATGTTTATACCCCACACCAGCGACCAGGACACACAGGTTGATGTTATACCCCCACACAGCACGACCAGGACACAAGGTTGATGTTATCCCCCACACCAGCACGACCAGGACACACAGGTGATGTTATACCCCACACCAGCACGACCAGGACACAGGTTGATGTTATACCCCCACACCAGCACGACCAGGACACACAGGTTGATGTTTTATACCCCACACAGCACGACCAGGGACACAGGTTGATGTTATACCCCCACACCAGCACGACCAGGACACACAGGTTGATGTTATACCCCCACACCAGCACGACCAGGACACACAGGTTGATGTTATACCCCCACACCAGCACGACCAGGACACACAGGTGATGTTATACCCCCACACCAGCACGACCAGGACACACAGGTTGATGTTATAACCCCACACCAGCACGACCAGGACACACAGGTTGATGTTATACCCCCACACCAGCACGACCAGGACACACAGGTTGATGTTATACCCCCACACCAGCACGACCAGGACAACAGGTTGATGTTATACCCCCCACACAGCACGACCAGGACACAGGTTGATGTTATACCCCCACACCAGCACGACCAGGACACACGGTTGATTTTACCCCCACACCAGCACGACCAGGACACAGGTTGATGTTATACCCCCACACCAGCACGACCAGGACACACAGGTTGATGTTATACCCCCACACCAGCACGACCAGGACACACAGGTTGATGTTATACCCCACACCAGCACGACCAGGACACACAGTTGATGTTATACCCCACACCAGCACGACCAGGACACACAGGTTGATGTTATACCCCCACACCAGCACGACCAGGACACACAGGTTGATGTTATACCCCCACACCAGCACGACCAGGACACACAGGTTGATATTATACCCCCACACCAGCACGACCAGGACACACAGGTTGATGTTATACCCCCACACCAGCACGACCAGGACACACAGGTTGATGTTATACCCCACACCAGCACGACCAGGACACAGGTTGATATTAACCCCACACCAGCACGACCAGGACACACAGGTTGATGTTATACCCCCACACCAGCACGACCAGGACACACAGGTGATGTTATACCCCCACACCAGCACGACCAGGACACACAGGTTGATGTTATACCCCACACCAGCACGACCAGGACACACAGGTTGATGTTATACCCCACACCAGCACGACCAGGACACAGGTTGATATTATACCCCCACACCAGCACGACCAGGACACACAGGTTGATGTTATACCCACACCAGCACGACCAGGACACACAGGTTGATGTTATACCCCCACACCAGCACGACCAGGACACACAGGTTGATGTTATACCCCCACACCAGCACGACCAGGACACACAGGTTGATGTTATACCCCCACACCAGCACGACCAGGACACACAGGTTGATGTTATACCCCCACACCAGCACGACCAGGACACAGGTTGAGTTGATGTTATACCCCCACACCAGCACGACCAGGACACAGGTTGATGTTATACCCCCACACCAGCACGACCAGGACACAGGTGATGTTATACCCCACACCAGCACGACCAGGACACACAGGTTGATGTTATACCCCCACACCAGCACGACCAGCACACACAGGTGATGTTATACCCCCACACCAGCACGAACAGGACACACAGGTTGATGTTATACCCCCACACCAGCACGACCAGGACACACAGGTGATGTTATACCCCCACACCAGCACGACCAGGACACACAGGTGATATTATACCCCCACACCAGCACGACCAGGACACACAGGTTGATGTTATACCCCCACACCAGCACGACCAGGACACAGGTTGATGTTATACCCCCACACCAGCACGACCAGGACACACAGGTTGATGTTATACCCCACACCAGCACGACCAGGACACACAGGTTGATGTTATACCCCACACCAGCACGACCAGGACACACAGGTTGATGTTATACCCCCACACCAGCACGACCAGGACACACAGGTTGATGTTATACCCCCACACCAGCACGACCAGGACACACAGGTTGATGTTATACCCCCACACCAGCACGACCAGGACACAGGTTGATGTTATACCCCCACACCAGCACGACCAGGACACACAGGTTGATGTTATACCCCCACACCAGCACGACCAGGACACAGGTGATGTTATACCCACACACCAGCACGACCAGGACACACAGGTTGATGTTATACCCCCACACCAGCACGACCAGGACACACAGGTTGATGTTATACCCCCACACCAGCACGACCAGGACACAGGTTGATGTTATACCCCCACACCAGCACGACCAGGGACACAGGTTGATGTTATACCCCACACCAGCACGACCAGGACACACAGGTTGATGTTATACCCCACACCAGCACGACCAGGACACAGGTTGATGTTATACCCCCACACCAGCACGACCAGGACACAGGTTGATATTATCCCCACACCAGCACGACCAGGACACACAGGTTGATGTTATACCCCACACCAGCACGACCAGGACACACAGGTTGATGTTATACCCCACACCAGCACGACCAGGACACACAGGTTGATGTTATACCCCACACCAGCACGACCAGGACACACAGGTTGATGTTATACCCCACACCAGCACGACCAGGACACACAGGTTGATGTTATACCCCACACCAGCACGACCAGGACACACAGGTTGATGTTATACCCCACACCAGCACGACCAGGACACACAGGTTGATGTTATACCCCCACACCAGCACGACCAGGACACACAGGTTGATGTTATACCCCCACACCAGCACGACCAGGACACACAGGTTGATGTTATACCCACCCAGCACGACCAGGACACACAGGTGATGTTATACCCCCACACCAGCACGACCAGGACACACAGGTTGATGTTATACCCACACCAGCACGACCAGGACACACAGGTTGATGTTATACCCCCACACCAGCACGACCAGGACACACAGGTTGATGTTATACCCCCACACCAGCACGACCAGGACACAGGTTGTTGATGTTATACCCCCACACCAGCACGACCAGGACACACAGGTTGATGTTATACCCCCCACCAGCACGACCAGGACACACAGGTTGATGTTATACCCCACACCAGCACGACCAGGACACAGGTTGATGTTATACCCCCACACCAGCACGACCAGGACACACAGGTTGATGTTATACCCCACACCAGCACGACCAGGACACAGGTTGATATTATACCCCCACACCAGCACGACCAGGACACACAGGTTGATGTTATACCCCCACCAGCACGACCAGGACACACAGGTTGATGATACCCCACACCAGCACGACCAGGACACACAGGTTGATGTTATACCCCCACACCAGCACGACCAGGACACAGGTTGATGTTATACCCCACACCAGCACGACCAGGACACACAGGTTGATGTTATACCCCCACACCAGCACGACCAGGACACACAGGTTGATATTACCCCACACCAGCACGACCAGGACACAGGTTGATGTTATACCCACCACACCAGCACGACCAGGACACACAGGTTGATGTTATACCCCACACCAGCACGACCAGGACACAGGTTGATGTTATACCCCACACCAGCACGACCAGGACACACAGGTTGATGTTATACCCCCACACCAGCACGACCAGGACACACAGGTTGATGTTTATACCCCCACACCAGCACGACCAGGACACACAGGTTGATGTTATACCCCCACACCAGCACGACCAGGACACACAGGTTGATGTATACCCCCACACCAGCACGACCAGGACACAGGTTGATGTTATACCCCCACACCAGCACGACCAGGACACACAGGTTGATGTTATACCCCACACCAGCACGACCAGGACACACAGGTTGATGTTATACCCCACACACCGCACGACCAGGACACACAGGTTGATGTTATACCCCCACACCAGCACGACCAGGACACACAGGTTGATGTTATACCCCCACACCAGCACGACCAGGACACACAGGTTGATGTTATACCCCCACACCAGCACGACCAGGACACACAGGTTGATGTTATACCCCCACACCAGCACGACCAGGACACACAGGTTGATGTTATACCCCCACCAGCACGACCAGGACACACAGGTTGATGTTATACCCCCACACCAGCACGACCAGGACACACAGGTTGATGTTATACCCCCACACCAGCACGACCAGGACACACAGGTTGATGTTATACCCCCACACCAGCACGACCAGGACACAGGTTGATGTTATACCCCCACACCAGCACGACCAGGACACACAGGTTGATGTTATACCCCACACCAGCACGACCAGGACACACAGGTTGATGTTATACCCCCACACCAGCACGACCAGGACACACAGGTTGATGTTATACCCCCACACCAGCACGACCAGGACACACAGGTTGATGTTATACCCCCACACCAGCACGACCAGCACACACAGGTGATGTTATACCCCCACACCAGCACGAACAGGACACACAGGTTGATGTTATACCCCCCACCACACCGCACGACCAGGACACAGGTTGATGTTATACCCCCACACCAGCACGACCAGGACACACAGGTTGATGTTATACCCCCACACCAGCACGACCAGGACACACAGGTTGATGTTATACCCCCACACCAGCACGACCAGGACACACAGGTTGATGTTATACCCCACACCAGCACGACCAGGACACACAGGTTGATGTTATACCCCCACCAGCACGACCAGGACACACAGGTTGATGTTATACCCCCACACCAGCACGACCAGGACACACAGGTTGATGTTATACCCCACACCAGCACGACCAGGACACACAGGTTGATGTTATACCCCCACACCAGCACGACCAGGACACACAGGTGATGTTATACCCCCACACCAGCACGACCAGGACACACAGGTTGATGTTATACCCCACACCAGCACGACCAGGACACAGGTTGATGTTATACCCCCACACCAGCACGACCAGGACACACAGGTTGATGTATATACCCCCACACCAGCACGACCAGGACACACAGGTTGATGTTATACCCCCACACCAGCACGACCAGGACACACAGGTTGATGTTATACCCCCACACCAGCACGACCAGGACACACAGGTTGATGTTATACCCCCACACCAGCACGACCAGGACACACAGGGTGATGTTATACCCCCACACCAGCACGACCAGGACACACAGGTTGATGTTATACCCCACACCAGCACGACCAGGACACACAGGTTGATGTATACCCCCACACCAGCACGACCAGGACACACAGGTTGATGTTATACCCCCACACCAGCACGACCAGGACACACAGGTTGATGTTATACCCCCACACCAGCACGACCAGGACACACAGGTTGATGTTATACCCCCACACCAGCACGACCAGGACACACAGGTTGATGTTATACCCCCACACCAGCACGACCAGGACACACAGGTTGATGTTATACCCCCACACCAGCACGACCAGGACACACAGGTTGATGTTATACCCCACACCAGCACGACCAGGACACAGGTTGATGTTATACCCCCACACCAGCACGACCAGGACACAGGTTGATGTTATACCCCCACACCAGCACGACCAGGACACACAGTTGATGTTATACCCCACACCAGCACGACCAGGACACACAGGTTGATGTTATACCCCCACACCAGCACGACCAGGACACACAGGTTGATGTTATACCCCCACACCAGCACGACCAGGACACACAGGTTGATGTTATACCCCCACACCAGCACGACCAGGACACAGGTTGATGTTATACCCCACACCAGCACGACCAGGACACACAGGTTGATGTTATACCCCACACCAGCACGACCAGGACACACAGGTTGATGTTATACCCCCACACCAGCACGACCAGGACACACAGGTTGATGTTATACCCCCACACCAGCACGACCAGGACACACAGGTTGATGTTATACCCCACACCAGCACGACCAGGACACACAGGTTGATGTTATACCCCCACACCAGCACGACCAGGACACACAGGTTGATGTTATACCCACACCAGCACGACCAGGACACACAGGTTGATGTTATACCCCCACACCAGCACGACCAGGACACAGGTTGATGTTATACCCCCACACCAGCACGACCAGGACACACAGGTTGATGTTATACCCCCACACCAGCACGACCAGGACACACAGGTTGATGTTATACCCCCACACCAGCACGACCAGGACACACAGGTTGATGTTATACCCCCACACCAGCACGACCAGGACACACAGGTTGATGTTATACCCCCACACCAGCACGACCAGGACACACAGGTTGATGTTATACCCCCACACCAGCACGACCAGGACACACAGGTTGATGTTATACCCCCACACCAGCACGACCAGGACACAGGTTGATGTTATACCCCCACACCAGCACGACCAGGACACACAGGTTGATGTTATACCCCCACACCAGCACGACCAGGACACACAGGATGATACCCCCCACACCAGCACGACCAGGACACAGGTTGATATTATACCCCACACCAGCACGACCAGGACACAGGTTGATGTTATACCCCACACCAGCACGACCAGGACACACAGGTTGATGTTATACCCCCACACCAGCACGACCAGGACACACAGGTTGATGTTATACCCCCACACCAGCACGACCAGGACACACAGGTTGATGTTATACCCCACACCAGCACGACCAGGACACACAGGTTGATGTTATACCCCCACACCAGCACGACCAGGACACACAGGTTGATGTTATACCCCCACACCAGCACGACCAGGACACACAGGTTGATGTTATACCCCCACACCAGCACGACCAGGACACAGGTTGATGTTATACCCCCACACCAGCACGACCAGGACACAGGTTGATATTATACCCCACACCAGCACGACCAGGACACACAGGTTGATGTTATACCCCCACACCAGCACGACCAGGACACAGGTTGATGTTATACCCCCACACCAGCACGACCAGGACACACAGGTTGATGTTATACCCCACACCAGCACGACCAGGACACACAGGTTGATGTTATACCCCACACCAGCACGACCAGGACACACAGGTTGATGTTATACCCCCACACCAGCACGACCAGGACACACAGGTTGATGTTATACCCCACACCAGCACGACCAGGACACACAGGTTGATGTTATACCCCACACCAGCACGACCAGGACACACAGGTTGATGTTATACCCCACACCAGCACGACCAGGACACACAGGTTGATGTTATACCCCCACACCAGCACGACCAGGACACAGGTTGATGTTATACCCCCACACCAGCACGACCAGGACACACAGGTTGATGTTATACCCCCACACCAGCACGACCAGGACACACAGGTTGATGTTATACCCCCACACCAGCACGACCAGGACACACAGGTTGATGTTATACCCCCACACCAGCACGACCAGGACACACAGGTTGATGTTATACCCCCACACCAGCACGACCAGGACACACAGGTTGATGTTATACCCCCACACCAGCACGACCAGGACACAGGTTGATATTATACACACCAGCACGACCAGGACACACAGGTTGATGTTATACCCCCACACCAGCACGACCAGGACACACAGGTTGATGTTATACCCCACACCAGCACGACCAGGACACACAGGTTGATGTTATACCCCCACACCAGCACGACCAGGACACAGGTTGATGTTATACCCCCACACCAGCACGACCAGGACACACAGGTTGATGTTATACCCCCACACCAGCACGACCAGGACACACAGGTTGATGTTATACCCCCACACCAGCACGACCAGGACACACAGGTTGATGTTATACCCCCACACCAGCACGACCAGGACACAGGTTGATATTATACCCCCACACCAGCACGACCAGGACACACAGGTTGATGTTATACCCCCACACCAGCACGACCAGGACACACAGGTTGATGTTATACCCCACACCAGCACGACCAGGACACACAGGTTGATGTTATACCCCACACCAGCACGACCAGGACACACAGGTTGATGTTATACCCCCACACCAGCACGACCAGGACACACAGGTTGATGTTATACCCCCACACCAGCACGACCAGGACACACAGGTTGATGTTATACCCCACACCAGCACGACCAGGACACAGGTTGATGTTATACCCCCACACCAGCACGACCAGGACACACAGGTTGATGTTATACCCCCACACCAGCACGACCAGGACACACAGGTTGATGTTATACCCCCACACCAGCACGACCAGGACACACAGGTTGATATTATACCCCCACACCAGCACGACCAGGACACACAGGTTGATGTTATACCCCCACACCAGCACGACCAGGACACACAGGTTGATGTTATACCCCCACACAGCACGACCAGGACACACAGGTTGATGTTATACCCCACACCAGCACGACCAGGACACACAGGTTGATGTTATACCCCACACCAGCACGACCAGGACACACAGGTTGATGTTATACCCCCACACCAGCACGACCAGGACACACAGGTTGATGTTATACCCCCACACCAGCACGACCAGGACACAGGTTGATGTTATACCCCACACCAGCACGACCAGGACACACAGGTTGATGTTATACCCCCACACCAGCACGACCAGGACACACAGGTTGATGTTATACCCCCACACCAGCACGACCAGGGACACAGGTTGATGTTATACCCCACACCAGCACGACCAGGACACACAGGTTGATGTTATACCCCCACACCAGCACGACCAGGACACACAGGTTGATGTTATACCCCCACACCAGCACGACCAGGACACACAGGTTGATGTTATACCCCCACACCAGCACGACCAGGACACAGGTTGATATTATACCCCCACACCAGCACGACCAGGACACACAGGTTGATGTTATACCCCCACACCAGCACGACCAGGACACACAGGTTGATGTTATACCCCCACACCAGCACGACCAGGACACACAGGTTGATGTTATACCCCCACACCAGCACGACCAGGACACACAGGTTGATGTTATACCCCCACACCAGCACGACCAGGACACACAGGTTGATGTTATACCCCACACCAGCACGACCAGGACACACAGGTTGATGTTATACCCCCACACCAGCACGACCAGGACACACAGGTTGATGTTATACCCCCACACCAGCACGACCAGGACACAGGTTGATATATACCCCCACACCAGCACGACCAGGACACACAGGTTGATGTTATACCCCCACACCAGCACGACCAGGACACACAGGTTGATGTTATACCCCACACCAAGCACGACCAGGACACACAGGTTGATGTTATACCCCCACACCAGCACGACCAGGACACAGGTTGATGTTATACCCCCACACCAGCACGACCAGGACACACAGGTTGATGTTATACCCCCACACCAGCACGACCAGGACACACAGGTTGATGTTATACCCCCACACCAGCACGACCAGGACACACAGGTTGATGTTATACCCCCACACCAGCACGACCAGGACACACAGGTTGATGTTATACCCCACACCAGCACGACCAGGACACACAGGTTGATGTATACCCCCACACCAGCACGACCAGGACACACAGGTTGATGTTATACCCCCACACCAGCACGACCAGGACACACAGGTTGATGTTATACCCCCACACCAGCACGACCAGGACACAGGTTGATGTTATACCCCCACACCAGCACGACCAGGACACACAGGTTGATGTTATACCCCACACCAGCACGACCAGGACACAGGTTGATGTTATACCCCCACACCAGCACGACCAGGACACACAGGTTGATGTTATACCCCACACCAGCACGACCAGGACACACAGGTTGATGTTATACCCCACACACCAGCACGACCAGGACACACAGGTTGATGTTATACCCCCACACCAGCACGACCAGGACACACAGGTTGATGTTATACCCCCACACCAGCACGACCAGGACACACAGGTTGATGTTATACCCCACACCAGCACGACCAGGACACACAGGTTGATGTTATACCCCCACACCAGCACGACCAGGACACAGGTTGATGTTATACCCCCACACCAGCACGACCAGGACACACAGGTTGATGTTATACCCCACACCAGCACGACCAGGACACACAGGTTGATGTTATACCCCCACACCAGCACGACCAGGACACAGGTTTGATATTATACCCCCACACCAGCACGACCAGGACACAGGTTGATGTTATACCCCACACCAGCACGACCAGGACACACAGGTTGATGTTATACCCCCACACCAGCACGACCAGGACACACAGGTTGATGTTATACCCCACACCAGCACGACCAGGACACACAGGTTGATGTTATACCCCACACCAGCACGACCAGGACACACAGGTTGATGTTATACCCCCACACACCAGCACGACCAGGACACACAGGTTGATGTTATACCCCCACACCAGCACGACCAGGACACAGGTTGATGTATACCCCCACACCAGCACGACCAGGACACACAGGTTGATGTTATACCCCCACACCAGCACGACCAGGACACACAGGTTGATGTTATACCCCCACACCAGCACGACCAGGACACAGGTTGATATTATACCCCACACCAGCACGACCAGGACACACAGGTTGATGTTATACCCCCACACCAGCACGACCAGGACACACAGGTTGATGTTATACCCCACACCAGCACGACCAGGACACACAGGTTGATGTTATACCCCCACACCAGCACGACCAGGACACAAGGTTGATGTTATACCCCCACACCAGCACGACCAGGACACACAGGTTGATGTTATACCCCCACACCAGCACGACCAGGACACACAGGTTGATGTTATACCCCACACAGCACACGACCAGGACACACAGGTTGATGTTATACCCCCACACCAGCACGACCAGGACACACAGGTTGATGTTATACCCCACACCAGCACGACCAGGACACACAGGTTGATGTTATACCCCCACACCAGCACGACCAGGACACACAGGTTGATGTTATACCCCCACACCAGCACGACCAGGACACACAGGTTGATGTTATACCCCCACACCAGCACGACCAGGACACACAGGTTGATGTTATACCCCACACCAGCACGACCAGGACACACAGGTTGATGTTATACCCCACACCAGCACGACCAGGACACACAGGTTGATGTTATACCCCACACCAGCACGACCAGGACACAGGTTGATGTTATACCCCCACACCAGCACGACCAGGACACACAGGTTGATGTTATACCCCCACACCAGCACGACCAGGACACACAGGTTGATGTTATACCCCCCACACCAGCACGACCAGGACACACAGGTTGATGTTATACCCCACACCAGCACGACCAGGACACACAGGTTGATGTTATACCCCACACCAGCACGACCAGGACACAGGTTGATGTTATACCCCACACCAGCACGACCAGGACACACAGGTTGATGTATACCCCCACACCAGCACGACCAGGACACAGGTTGATGTTATACCCCCACACCAGCACGACCAGGACACACAGGTTGATGTTATACCCCACACCAGCACGACCAGGACACACAGGTTGATGTTATACCCCCACACCAGCACGACCAGGACACACAGGTTGATGTTATACCCCCACACCAGCACGACCAGGACACACAGGTTGATGTTATACCCCCACACCAGCACGACCAGGACACACAGGTTGATGTTATACCCCCACACCAGCACGACCAGGACACACAGGTTGATGTTATACCCCCACACCAGCACGACCAGGACACACAGGTTGATGTTATACCCCCACACCAGCACGACCAGGACACACAGGTTGATGTTATACCCCCACACCAGCACGACCAGGGACACAGGTTGATGTTATACCCCCACACCAGCACGACCAGGACACACAGGTTGATGTTATACCCCCACACCAGCACGACCAGGACACACAGGTTGATGTTATACCCCCACACCAGCACGACCAGGACACACAGGTTGATGTTATACCCCACACCAGCACGACCAGGACACACAGGTTGATGTATACCCCCACACCAGCACGACCAGGACACAGTTTGATATTATACCCCCACACCAGCACGACCAGGACACACAGGTTGATGTTATACCCCCACACCAGCACGACCAGGACACACAGGTTGATGTTATACCCCCACACCAGCACGACCAGGACACACAGGTTGATGTTATACCCCACACCAGCACGACCAGGACACACAGGTTGATGTTATACCCCACACCAGCACGACCAGGACACAGGTTGATATAACCCCACACCAGCACGACCAGGACACACAGGTTGATGTTATACCCCCACACCAGCACGACCAGGACACACAGGTTGATGTTATACCCCCACACCAGCACGACCAGGACACACAGGTTGATGTTATACCCCACACCAGCACGACCAGGACACACAGGTTGATGTTATACCCCCACACCAGCACGACCAGGACACACAGGTTGATGTTATACCCCCACACCAGCACGACCAGGACACACAGGTTGATGTTATACCCCACACCAGCACGACCAGGACACACAGGTTGATGTTATACCCCCACACCAGCACGACCAGGACACAGGTTGATGTTATACCCCACACCAGCACGACCAGGACACACAGGTTGATGTTATACCCCCACACCAGCACGACCAGGACACACAGGTTGATATATACCCCCACACCAGCACGACCAGGACACAGGTTGATGTTATACCCCCACACCAGCACGACCAGGACACACAGGTTGATGTTATACCCCCACACCAGCACGACCAGGACACACAGGTTGATGTTATACCCCACACCAGCACGACCAGGACACACAGGTTGATGTTATACCCCCACACCAGCACGACCAGGACACACAGGTTGATGTTATACCCCCACACCAGCACGACCAGGACACACAGGTTGATGTTATACCCCCACACCAGCACGACCAGGACACACAGGTTGATGTTATACCCCCACACCAGCACGACCAGGACACACAGGTTGATGTTATACCCCACACCAGCACGACCAGGACACACAGGTTGATGTTATACCCCCACACCAGCACGACCAGGACACACAGGTTGATGTTATACCCCCACACCAGCACGACCAGGACACAGGTTGATGTTATACCCCCACACCAGCACGACCAGGACACACAGGTTGATGTTATACCCCCACACCAGCACGACCAGGACACACAGGTTGATGTTATACCCCCACACCAGCACGACCAGGACACAGGTTGATATTAGACCCCCACACCAGCACGACCAGGACACACAGGTTGATGTTATACCCCCACACCAGCACGACCAGGACACAGGTTGATGTTATACCCCACACCAGCACGACCAGGACACACAGGTTGATGTTATACCCCCACACCAGCACGACCAGGACACAGGTTGATGTTATACCCCCACACCAGCACGACCAGGACACACAGGTTGATGTTATACCCCACACCAGCACGACCAGGACACACAGGTTGATTATACCCCACACCAGCACGACCAGGACACACAGGTTGATGTTATACCCCCACACCAGCACGACCAGGACACACAGGTTGATGTTATACCCCCACACCAGCACGACCAGGACACACAGGTTGATGTTATACCCCCACACCAGCACGACCAGGACACACAGGTTGATGTTATACCCCCACACCAGCACGACCAGGACACAGGTTGATGTTATACCCCACACCAGCACGACCAGGACACACAGGTTGATGTTATACCCCACACCAGCACGACCAGGACACAGGTTGATGTTATACCCCCACACCAGCACGACCAGGACACACAGGTTGATGTTATACCCCACACCAGCACGACCAGGACACACAGGTTGATGTTATACCCCACACCAGCACGACCAGGACACACAGGTTGATGTTATACCCCCACACCAGCACGACCAGGACACACAGGTTGATGTTATACCCCCCACCAGCACGACCAGGACACACAGGTTGATGTTATACCCCCACACCAGCACGACCAGGACACAGGTTGATTATACCCCACACCAGCACGACCAGGACACACAGGTTGATGTTATACCCCCACACCAGCACGACCAGGACACAGGTGATGTTATACCCCCACACCAGCACGACCAGGACACACAGGTTGATGTTATACCCCCACACCAGCACGACCAGGACACACAGGTTGATGTTATACCCCCACACCAGCACGACCAGGACACACAGGTGATGTTATACCCCCACACCAGCACGACCAGGACACACAGGTTGATGTTATACCCCCACACCAGCACGACCAGGACACACATTGATATTATACCCCCACACCAGCACGACCAGGACACACAGGTTGATGTTATACCCCCACACCAGCACGACCAGGACACACAGGTTGATGTTATACCCCCACACCAGCACGACCAGGACACACAGGTTGATGTTATACCCCCACACAGCACGACCAGGACACACAGGTTGATGTTATACCCCCACACCAGCACGACCAGGACACACAGGTTGATGTTATACCCCCACACCAGCACGACCAGGGACACAGGTTGATATTATACCCCCACACCAGCACGACCAGGACACAGGTTGATGTTATACCCCCACACCAGCACGACCAGGACACACAGGTTGATGTTATACCCCCACACCAGCACGACCAGGACACACAGGTTGATGTTATACCCCCACACCAGCACGACCAGGACACACAGGTTGATGTTATACCCCCACACCAGCACGACCAGGACACACAGGTTGATGTTATACCCCCACACCAGCACGACCAGGACACAGGTTGATGTTATACCCCCACACCAGCACGACCAGGACACACAGGTTGATGTTATACCCCACACCAGCACGACCAGGACACACAGGTTGATGTTATACCCCCACACCAGCACGACCAGGACACACAGGTTGATGTTTATACCCCCACACCAGCACGACCAGGACACACAGGTTGATGTTATACCCCACACCAGCACGACCAGGACACACAGGTTGATGTTATACCCCCACACCAGCACGACCAGGACACACAGGTTGATGTTATACCCCCACACCAGCACGACCAGGACACACAGGTTGATGTTATACCCCCACACCAGCACGACCAGGACACACAGGTTGATGTTATACCCCCACACCAGCACGACCAGGACACACAGGTTGATGTTATACCCCCACACCAGCACGACCAGGACACACAGGTTGATTTATACCCCACACCAGCACGACCAGGACACACAGGTTGATGTTATACCCCCACACCAGCACGACCAGGACACACAGGTTGATGTTATACCCCCACACCAGCACGACCAGGACACACAGGTTGATGTTATACCCCACACCAGCACGACCAGGACACACAGGTTGATGTTATACCCCACACCAGCCAGCACGACAGGACACACAGGTTGATGTTACCCCCCACACCAGCACGACCAGGACACACAGGTTGATGTTATACCCCCACACCAGCACGACCAGGACACACAGGTTGATGTTATACCCCCACACCAGCACGACCAGGACACACAGGTTGATGTTATACCCCCACACCAGCACGACCAGGACACACAGGTTTTATACCCCACACCAGCACGACCAGGACACACAGGTTGATGTTATACCCCCACACCAGCACGACCAGGACACACAGGTTGATGTTATACCCCACACCAGCACGACCAGGACACAGGTTGATGTTATACCCACACCAGCACGACCAGGACACACAGGTTGATGTTATACCCCCACACCAGCACGACCAGGACACACAGGTTGATGTTATACCCCCACACCAGCACGACCAGGACACACAGGTTGATGTTATACCCCCACACCAGCACGACCAGGACACACAGGTTGATGTTATACCCCCACACCAGCACGACCAGGACACACATTGATATATACCCCCACACCAGCACGACCAGGACACACAGGTTGATGTTATACACCCACACCAGCACGACCAGGACACACAGGTTGATGTTATACCCCACACCAGCACGACCAGGACACACAGGTTGATGTTATACCCCCACACCAGCACGACCAGGACACACAGGTTGATGTTATACCCCCACACCAGCACGACCAGGACACACAGGTTGATGTTATACCCCCCACACCAGCACGACCAGGACACACAGGTTGATGTTATACCCCCACACCAGCACGACCAGGACACAGGTTGATGTTATACCCCACACCAGCACGACCAGGACACACAGGTTGATGTTATACCCCCACACCAGCACGACCAGGACACACAGGTTGATGTTATACCCCCACACCAGCACGACCAGGACACACAGGTGATGTTATACCCCCACACCAGCACGACCAGGACACACAGGTTGATGTTATACCCCACACCAGCACGACCAGGACCAGGACACAGGTTGATGTTATACCCCACACCAGCACGACCAGGACACACAGGTTGATGTTATACCCCCACACCAGCACGACCAGGGACACAGGTTGATGTTATACCCCCACCAGCACGACCAGGACACACAGGTTGATGTTATACCCCCACCAGCACGACCAGGACACACAGGTTGATGTTATACCCCCACACCAGCACGACCAGGACACACAGGTTGATGTTATACCCCCACACCAGCACGACCAGGACACACAGGTTGATGTTATACCCCCACACCAGCACGACCAGGACACACAGGTTGATGTTATACCCCCACACCAGCACGACCAGGACACACAGGTTGATGTTATACCCCCACACCAGCACGACCAGGACACACAGGTTGATGTTATACCCCCACACCAGCACGACCAGGACACACAGGTTGATGTTATACCCCCACACCAGCACGACCAGGACACACAGGTTGATGTTATACCCCCACACCAGCACGACCAGGACACACAGGTTGATGTTATACCCCCACACCAGCACGACCAGGACACACAGGTTGATGTTATACCCCACACCAGCACGACCAGGACACACAGGTTGATGTTATACCCCCACACCAGCACGACCAGGACACACAGGTTGATGTTATACCCCCACACCAGCACGACCAGGACACACAGGTTGATGTTATACCCCACACCAGCACGACCAGGACACACAGGTTGATTTTATACCCCCACACCAGCACGACCAGGACACACAGGTTGATGTTATACCCCACACCAGCACGACCAGGACACACAGGTTGATGTTATACCCCCACACCAGCACGACCAGGACACAGGTTGATGTTATACCCCCACACCAGCACGACCAGGACACACAGGTTGATGTTATACCCCCACACCAGCACGACCAGGACACACAGGTTGATGTTATACCCCCACACCAGCACGACCAGGACACACAGGTTGATGTTATACCCCCACACCAGCACGACCAGGACACACAGGTTGATGTTATACCCCCACACCAGCACGACCAGGACACACAGTTGATGTTATACCCCCACACCAGCACGACCAGGACACACAGGTTGATGTTATACCCCCACACCAGCACGACCAGGACACAGGTTGATGTTATACCCCCACACCAGCACGACCAGGACACACAGGTTGATGTTATACCCCCACACCAGCACGACCAGGACACACAGGTTGATGTTATACCCCCACACCAGCACGACCAGGACACACAGGTTGATGTTATACCCCACACCAGCACGACCAGGACACACAGGTTGATGTTATACCCCACACCAGCACGACCAGGACACACAGGTTGATGTTATACCCCCACACCAGCACGACCAGGACACACAGGTTGATGTTATACCCCCACACCAGCACGACCAGGACACACAGGTTGATGTTATACCCCCACACCAGCACGACCAGGACACACAGGTTGATGTTATACCCCCACACCAGCACGACCAGGACACAGGTTGATGTTATACCCCACACCAGCACGACCAGGACACACAGGTTGATGTTATACCCCCACACCAGCACGACCAGGACACACAGGTTGATGTTATACCCCCACACCAGCACGACCAGGACACAGGTTGATGTTATACCCCCACACCAGCACGACCAGGACACACAGGTTGATGTTATACCCCCACACCAGCACGACCAGGACACACAGGTTGATGTTATACCCCACACCAGCACGACCAGGACACACAGGTTGATGTTATACCCCACACCAGCACGACCAGGACACACAGGTTGATGTTATACCCCCACACCAGCACGACCAGGACACACAGGTTGATGTTATACCCCCACACCAGCACGACCAGGACACACAGGTTGATGTTATACCCCCACACCAGCACGACCAGGACACACAGGTTGATGTTATACCCCACACCAGCACGACCAGGGACACAGGTTGATATTATACCCCCACCAGCACGACCAGGACACACAGGTTGATGTTATACCCCCACACCAGCACGACCAGGACACAGGTTGATATTATACCCCCACACCAGCACGACCAGGACACACAGGTGATGTATTATACCCCCACACCAGCACGACCAGGACACACAGGTTGATGTTATACCCCACACCAGCACGACCAGGACACACAGGTTGATGTTATACCCCCACACCAGCACGACCAGGACACACAGGTTGATGTTATACCCCCACACCAGCACGACCAGGACACACAGGTTGATGTTATACCCCCACACCAGCACGACCAGGACACACAGGTTGATGTTATACCCCCACACCAGCACGACCAGGACACACAGGTTGATGTTATACCCCCACACCAGCACGACCAGGACACAGGTTGATGTTATACCCCACACCAGCACGACCAGGACACACAGGTTGATGTTATACCCCCACACCAGCACGACCAGGACACACAGGTTGATGTTATACCCCCACACCAGCACGACCAGGACACACAGGTTGATGTTATACCCCCACACCAGCACGACCAGGACACACAGGTTGATGTTATACCCCCACACCAGCACGACCAGGACACACATGATGTTATACCCCACACCAGCACGACCAGGACACACAGGTTGATGTTATACCCCCACACCAGCACGACCAGGACACACAGGTTGATGTTATACCCCCACACCAGCACGACCAGGACACACAGGTTGATGTTATACCCCACACCAGCACGACCAGGACACACAGGTTGATGTTATACCCCCACACCAGCACGACCAGGACACACAGGTTGATGTTAACCCCCACACCAGCACGACCAGGACACAGGGATATTATACCCCCACACCAGCACGACCAGGACACAGGTTGATGTTATACCCCACACCAGCACGACCAGGACACACAGGTTGATGTTATACCCCCACACCAGCACGACCAGGACACACAGGTTGATGTTATACCCCCACACCAGCACGACCAGGACACACAGGTTGATGTTATACCCCCACACCAGCACGACCAGGACACACAGGTTGATGTTATACCCCACACCAGCACGACCAGGACACAGGTTGATGTTATACCCCCACACCAGCACGACCAGGACACACAGGTTGATGTTATACCCCCACACCAGCACGACCAGGACACACAGGTTGATTTATACCCCCACACCAGCACGACCAGGACACACAGGTTGATGTTATACCCCCACACCAGCACGACCAGGACACACAGGTTGATGTTATACCCCACACCAGCACGACCAGGACACACAGGTTGATGTTATACCCCCACACCAGCACGACCAGGACACAGGTTGATGTTATACCCCCACACCAGCACGACCAGGACACACAGGTTGATGTTATACCCCCACACCAGCACGACCAGGACACACAGGTTGATGTTATACCCCCACACCAGCACGACCAGGACACACAGGTTGATGTTATACCCCCACACCAGCACGACCAGGACACACAGGTTGATGTTATACCCCCACACCAGCACGACCAGGACACACAGGTTGATGTTTACCCCCACACCAGCACGACCAGGACACACAGGTTGATGTTATACCCCCACACCAGCACGACCAGGACACAGGTTGATGTTATACCCCCACACCAGCACGACCAGGACACACAGGTTGATGTTATACCCCCACACCAGCACGACCAGGACACACAGGTTGATGTTATACCCCCACACCAGCACGACCAGGACACACAGGTTGATGTTATACCCCACACCAGCACGACCAGGACACACAGGTTGATGTTATACCCCCACACCAGCACGACCAGGACACACAGGTTGATGTTATACCCCCACACCAGCACGACCAGGACACACAGGTTGATGTTATACCCCCACACCAGCACGACCAGGACACAGGTTGATATATACCCCCACACCAGCACGACCAGGACACACAGGTTGATGTTATACCCCCACACCAGCACGACCAGGACACAGGTTGATGTTATACCCCCACACCAGCACGACCAGGACACACAGGTTGATGTTATACCCCCACACCAGCACGACCAGGACACACAGGTTGATGTTATACCCCCACACCAGCACGACCAGGACACAGGTTGATGTTATACCCCCACACCAGCACGACCAGGACACACAGGTTGATGTTATACCCCCACACCAGCACGACCAGGACACAGGTTGATATATACCCCACACCAGCACGACCAGGACACACAGGTTGATGTTATACCCCCACACCAGCACGACCAGGACACACAGGTTGATGTTATACCCCCACACCAGCACGACCAGGACACACAGGTTGATTATACCCCCACACCAGCACGACCAGGACACACAGGTTGATGTTATACCCCCACACCAGCACGACCAGGACACACAGGTTGATGTTATACCCCCACACCAGCACGACCAGGACACACAGGTTGATGTTATACCCCCACACCAGCACGACCAGGACACAGGTTGATGTTATACCCCACACCAGCACGACCAGGACACACAGGTTGATGTTATACCCCCACACCAGCACGACCAGGACACACAGGTTGATATGTTATACCCCACACCAGCACGACCAGGACACACAGGTTGATGTTATACCCCCACACCAGCACGACCAGGACACAGGTTGATGTTATACCCCCACACCAGCACGACCAGGACACACAGGTTGATGTTATACCCCCACACCAGCACGACCAGGACACACAGGTTGATGTTATACCCCCACACCAGCACGACCAGGACACACAGGTTGATGTTATACCCCCACACCAGCACGACCAGGACACACAGGTTGATGTTATACCCCCACACCAGCACGACCAGGACACACAGGTTGATGTTATACCCCCACACCAGCACGACCAGGACACAGGTTGTTGATGTTATACCCCACACCAGCACGACCAGGACACACAGGTTGATGTTATACCCCACACCAGCACGACCAGGACACACAGGTTTTTATACCCCCACACCAGCACGACCAGGACACACAGGTTGATGTTATACCCCCACACCAGCACGACCAGGACACACAGGTTGATGTTATACCCCACACCAGCACGACCAGGACACACAGGTTGATGTTATACCCCACACCAGCACGACCAGGACACACAGGTTGATGTTATACCCCCACACCAGCACGACCAGGACACACAGGTTGATGTTATACCCCACCACACCAGCACACCAGGGACACCCACACACACAGGTTGATGTTATACCCCCACACCAGCACGACCAGGACACACAGGTTGATGTTATACCCCCACACCAGCACGACCAGGACACAGGTTGATGTTATACCCCCACACCAGCACGACCAGGACACACAGGTTGATGTTATACCCCCACACCAGCACGACCAGGACACACAGGTTGATGTTATACCCCCACACCAGCACGACCAGGACACAGGTTGATGTTATACCCCACACCAGCACGACCAGGACACACAGGTTGATGTTATACCCCCACACCAGCACGACCAGGACACACAGGTTGATGTTATACCCCCACACCAGCACGACCAGGACACACAGGTTGATGTTATACCCCCACACCAGCACGACCAGGACACACAGGTTGATGTTATACCCCCACACCAGCACGACCAGGACACACAGGTTGATGTTATACCCCCACACCAGCACGACCAGGACACACAGGTTGATGTTATACCCCACACCAGCACGACCAGGACACACAGGTTGATGTTATACCCCCACACCAGCACGACCAGGACACAGGTTGATGTTATACCCCACACCAGCACGACCAGGACACACAGGTTGATGTTATACCCCCACACCAGCACGACCAGGACACACAGGTTGATGTTATACCCCCCACCAGCACGACCAACACACAGGTTGATGTTATACCCCACACCAGCACGACCAGGACACACAGGTTGATGTTATACCCCCCACCAGCACGACCAGGACACACAGGTTGATGTTATACCCCCACACCAGCACGACCAGGACACACAGGTTGATGTTATACCCCCACACCAGCACGACCAGGACACACAGGTTGATGTTATACCCCCACACCAGCACGACCAGGACACACAGGTTGATGTTATACCCCCACACCAGCACGACCAGGACACAGGTTGATGTTATACCCCCACACCAGCACGACCAGGACACACAGGTTGATGTTATACCCCCACACCAGCACGACCAGGACACAGGTTGATATTATACCCCCACACCAGCACGACCAGGACACACAGGTTGATGATTATACCCCCACACCAGCACGACCAGGACACACAGGTTGATGTTATACCCCCACACCAGCACGACCAGGACACACAGGTTGATGTTATACCCCCACACCAGCACGACCAGGACACACAGGTTGATGTTATACCCCCACACCAGCACGACCAGGACACACAGTTTTATTATACCCCCACACCAGCACGACCAGGACACAGGTTGATGTTATACCCCCACACCAGCACGACCAGGACACACAGGTTGATGTTATACCCCCACACCAGCACGACCAGGACACACAGGTTGATATTATACCCCACACCAGCACGACCAGGACACACAGGTTGATGTTATACCCCCCACCAGCACGACCAGGACACACAGGTTGATGTTATACCCCCACACCAGCACGACCAGGACACACAGGTTGATGTTATACCCCCACACCAGCACGACCAGGACACACAGGTTGATGTTATACCCCCACACCAGCACGACCAGGACACACAGTTGATGTTATACCCCACACCAGCACGACCAGGACACACAGGTTGATGTTATACCCCACACCAGCACGACCAGGACACACAGGTTGATGTATACCCCCACACCAGCACGACCAGGACACAGGTTGATGTTATACCCCCACACCAGCACGACCAGGACACACAGGTTGATGTTATACCCCCACACCAGCACGACCAGGACACAGGTTGATGTTATACCCCCACACCAGCACGACCAGGACACACAGGTTGATGTTATACCCCCACACCAGCACGACCAGGACACACAGGTTGATGTTATACCCCACACCAGCACGACCAGGACACACAGGTTGATGTTATACCCCCCACCAGCACGACCAGGACACAGGTTGATGTACCCCCACACCAGCACGACCAGGACACACAGGTTGATGTATACCCCCACACCAGCACGACCAGGACACAGGTTGATTATACCCCCACACCAGCACGACCAGGACACACAGGTTGATGTTATACCCCCACACCAGCACGACCAGGACACACAGGTTGATGTTATACCCACCACACGACCAGCAACACAGGGATATAACCACAACCCACGACCAGGACACACAGGTGATGATTATGTTGACACACCAGGACCACACAGCATGACCACCCCACCAGGCCAGGTTGACAGGTGTTTATACCCCCACCCACCAACACCAGCCCCCCACACAGTTTGACCCACCACCCCACCAACCCACCCAACCAGTATTATACCCCACACCAGCACGACCAGGACACACAGGTTGATGTTATACCCCCACACCAGCACGACCAGGACACACAGGTTGATGTTATACCCCCACACCAGCACGACCAGGACACAGGTTGATGTTATACCCCCACACCAGCACGACCAGGACACACAGGTTGATGTTATACCCCCACACCAGCACGACCAGGACACACAGGTTGATGTTATACCCCCACACCAGCACGACCAGGACACACAGGTTGATGTTATACCCCCACACCAGCACGACCAGGACACACAGGTTGATGTTATACCCCCACACAGACGACCAGGACACACAGGTTGATGTTATACCCCCACACAGCACGACCAGGACACACAGGTTGATGTTATACCCCCACACCAGCACGACCAGGACACACAGGTTGATATTTACCCCCACACCAGCACGACCAGGACACACAGGTTGATGTTATACCCCCACACCAGCACGACCAGCACACACAGGTGATGTTATACCCCCACACCAGCACGAACAGGACACACAGGTTGATGTTATACCCCACACCAGCACGACCAGGACACACAGGTTGATGTTATACCCCACACCAGCACGACCAGGACACACAGGTTGATGTTATACCCCACACCAGCACGACCAGGACACACAGGTTGATGTTATACCCCCACCAGCACGACCAGGACACACAGGTTGATGTTATACCCCACACAGCACGACCAGGACACACAGGTTGATGTTATACCCCCACACCAGCACGACCAGGACACACAGGTTGATGTTATACCCCCACACCAGCACGACCAGGACACAGGTTGATGTTATACCCCCACACCAGCACGACCAGGACACACAGGTTGATGTTATACCCCACACCAGCACGACCAGGACACAGGTTGATATTATACCCCCCACCAGCACGACCAGGACACACAGGTTGATGTTATACCCCCACACCAGCACGACCAGGACACACAGGTTGATGTTATACCCCACACCAGCACGACCAGGACACACAGGTTGATGTTATACCCCCACACCAGCACGACCAGGACACACAGGTTGATGTTATACCCCCACACCAGCACGACCAGGACACACAGGTTGATGTTATACCCCCACACCAGCACGACCAGGACACACAGGTTGATGTTATACCCCCACACCAGCACGACCAGGACACACAGGTTGATGTATACCCCCACACCAGCACGACCAGGACACACAGGTTGATGTTATACCCCCACACCAGCACGACCAGGACACACAGGTTGATGTTATACCCCCACACCAGCACGACCAGGACACACAGGTTGATGTTATACCCCACACCAGCACGACCAGGACACACAGGTTGATGTTATACCCCACACCAGCACGACCAGGACACACAGGTTGATGTTATACCCCCACACCAGCACGACCAGGACACACAGGTTGATGTTATACCCCACACCAGCACGACCAGGACACAGGTTGATGTTACCCCCACACCAGCACGACCAGGACACACAGGTTGATGTTATACCCCCACACCAGCACGACCAGGACACAGGTTGATGTTTACCCCCACACCAGCACGACCAGGACACACAGGTTGATGTTATACCCCCACCCAGCACGACCAGGACACACAGGTTGATGTTATACCCCCACACCAGCACGACCAGGACACACAGGTTGATGTTATACCCCCACACCAGCACGACCAGGACACACAGGTTGATGTTATACCCACACACAGCACGACCAGGACACACAGGTTGATATTATACCCCCACACCAGCACGACCAGGACACAGGTTGATGTTATACCCCCACACCAGCACGACCAGGACACACAGGTTGATGTTATACCCCCACACCAGCACGACCAGGACACATGTTGATATTATACCCCCACACCAGCACGACCAGGACACACAGGTTGATGTTATACCCCCACACCAGCACGACCAGGACACACAGGTTGATGTTATACCCCCACACCAGCACGACCAGGACACACAGGTTGATGTTATACCCCACACCAGCACGACCAGGACACACAGTTGATGTTATACCCCCACACCAGCACGACCAGGACACACAGGTTGATGTTACCCCCACACCAGCACGACCAGGACACACAGGTTGATGTTATACCCCCACACCAGCACGACCAGGACACACAGGTTGATGTTATACCCCCACACCAGCACGACCAGGACACAGGTTGATATTATACCCCCACACCAGCACGACCAGGACACACAGGTTGATGTTATACCACCACACCAGCACGACCAGGACACAGGTTGATGTTATACCCCACACCAGCACGACCAGGACACACAGGTTGATGTTATACCCCCCACACCAGCACGACCAGGACACACAGGTTGAGTTATACCCCACACCAGCACGACCAGGACACACAGGTTGATATTATACCCCCACACCAGCACGACCAGACACAGGTGATGACCCCCACACCAGCACGAGGACACAGGTTGATGTATCCCCACACCAGCACGACCAGGACACACAGGTTGATGTTATACCCCCACACCAGCACGACCAGGGACACATGTTGATATTATACCCCCACACCAGCACGACCAGGACACACAGGTTGATGTTATACCCCCACACCAGCACGACCAATACACAGGTTGATGTTATACCCCCACACCAGCACGACCAGGACACACAGGTTGATGTTATACCCCCACACCAGCACGACCAGGACACACGTTGATGTTATACCCCCACACCAGCACGACCAGGCACACAGGTTGATGTTATACCCCCACACCAGCACGACAGGGACACAGGTTGATATATACCCCCACACCAGCACGACCAGGACACACAGGTTGATGTTATACCCCCACACCAGCACGACCAGGACACACAGGTTGATGTTATACCCCACACCAGCACGACCAGGACACAGGTTGATGTTATACCCCACACCAGCACGACCAGGACACACAGGTTGATGTTATTCCCCCACACCAGACGCCATCAGGACACACAGGTTGATTTTACACCCCCACACAAACAGGACCAGGACACATAGGTTGATGTTATACCCCCACACCAGCACGATCAGGACACACAGGTTGATGTTATACCCCACACCAGCACGACCAGGACACAGGTTGATATTATACCCCCACACCAGCACGACCAGCACACACAGGTGATGTATACCCCCACACAGCACGACCAGGACACACAGGTTGATGTTATACCCCCACACCCAGCACGACCAGGACACACAGGTTGATGTTATACCCCACACCAGCACGACCAGGACACACAGGTTGATGTTATACCCCACACCAGCACGACCAGGACACACAGGTTGATGTTATACCCCCACACCAGCACGACCAGGACACCAGGTTGATGTTGTTATACCCCCACACCAGCACGACCAGGACACACAGTTTGATGTTATTATAACCCACACCAGCACGACCAGGACACACAGGTTGATGTTATACCCCAACACCAGCACGACCAGGACACAGGTTTGATATATACCCCCACCACCAGCAACGACCAGGACACACAAGTTGATGTTATACCCCACACCAGCACGACCAGGACAACAGGTTGATATTATACCCCCACACCAGCACGACCAGGACACACAGGTTGATGTTATACCCCCACACCAGCACGACCAGGACACACAGGTTGATGTTATACCCCACACCAGCACGACCAGGACACACAGGTTGATGTTATACCCCCACACCAGCACGACCAGGACACACAGGTTGATGTTATACCCCACACCAGCACGACCAGGACACACAGGTTGATGTTATACCCCCACACCAGCAGACCAGGACACAGGTTGATGTTATACCCCCACACAGCACGACCAGGACACACAGGTTGATGTTATACCCCACCCAGCACGACCAGGACCACATGTTGATATTATACCCCACACCAGCACGACCAGGACACACAGGTTGATGTTATACCCCACACCCACACCAGCACGACCAGGACACACAGGTTGATGTTATACCCCCACACCAGCACGACCAGGACACACAGGTTGATGTTATACCCCCACACCAGCACGACCAGGACAAAAGTTGATGTTATACCCCACACCAGCACGACAAGGACACAGGTTGATGTTATACCCCACACCAGCACGACCAGGACACACAGGTTATGTTTTACCCCCACACCAGCACGACCAGGACACAGGTTGATGTTATACCCCCACACCAGCACGACCAGCACACACAGGTGATGTTATACCCCCACACCAGCACGACCAGGACACACAGGTTGATGTTATACCCCCACACCAGCACGACCAGGACACACAGGTTGATGTTATACCCCACACAGCACGACCAGGACACACAGGTTGATGATACCCCCACACCAGCACGACCAGGACACACAGGTTGATGTTATACCCCCACACCAGCACGACCAGGACACACAGGTGATGTTATACCCCCACACCAGCACGACCAGACACACAGGTTTATGTTATACCCCCACACCAGCACGACCAGGACACACAGGTTGATGTTATACCCCCACACCAGCACGACCAGGACAAACAGTTTGATGTTATACCCCCACACCAGCACGACCAGGACACAGGTTGATGTTATACCCCCACACCAGCACGACCAGGACACAGGTTGATATTATACCCCCACACCAGCACGACCAGGACACACAGGTTGATGTTATACCCCCACACCAGCACGACCAGGACACACAGGTTGATGTTATACCCCCACACCAGCACGACCAGGACACACAGGTTGATGTTATACCCCCACACCAGCACGACCAGGACACACAGGTTGATGTTATTCCCCCACACCAGACGCCATCAGGACACACAGGTGATTTTACCCCCCACACAAACAGGACCAGGACACACAGGTTGATGTTATACCCCCACACCAGCACGATCAGGACACACAGGTTGATATTATACCCCCACCAGCACGACCAGGACACAGGTTGATATTATACCCCCACACCAGCACGACCAGGACACACAGGTTGATGTTATACCCCACACCAGCACGACCAGGACACACAGGTTGATGTTATACCCCCACACCAGCACGACCAACACACAGGTTGATGTTATACCCCCCACCAGCACGACCAGGACACACAGGTTGATGTTATACCCCCACACCAGCACGACCAGGACACAGGTTGATGTTATACCCCCCACACCAGCACGACCAGGACACACAGGTTGATGTTATACCCCCACACCAGCACGACCAGGACACACAGGTTGATGTTATACCCCCACACCAGCACGACCAGGACACAGGTTGATGTTATACCCCACACCAGCACGACCAGGACACAGGTTGATGTTATACCCCCACACCAGCACGACCAGGACACACAGGTTGATGTTATACCCCCACACCAGCACGACCAGGACACAGGTTGATATATACCCCACACCAGCACGACCAGGACACACAGGTTGATGTTATACCCCCACACCAGCACGACCAGGACACACAGGTTGATGTTATACCCCACACCAGCACGACCAGGACACACAGGTTGATGTTATACCCCCACACCAGCACGACCAGGACACACAGGTTGATGTTATACCCCCACCCAGCACGACCAGGACACACAGGTTGATATTATACCCCCACACCAGCACGACCAGGAACACAGGTTGATGATACCCCCACACCCAGCACGACCAGGACACACAGGTTGATGTTATACCCCCACACAGCACGACCAGGACACAGGTTGATGTTATACCCCCACACCAGCACGACCAGGACACACAGGTTGATGTTATACCCCCACACCAGCACGACCAGGACACACAGGTTGATGTTATACCCCCACACCAGCACGACCAGGACACACAGGTTGATGTTATACCCCCACACCAGCACGACCAGGACACACAGGTTGATGTTATACCCCCACACCAGCACGACCAGGACACACAGGTTGATGTTATACCCCCACACCAGCACGACCAGGACACAAGGTTGATGTTATACCCCCACACCAGCACGACCAGGACACACAGGTTGAGTTATACCCCCACACCAGCACGGACCAGGACACACAGGTGATGTTATACCCCCACACCAGCACGACCAGGACACAGGTTGATGTTATACCCCCACACCAGCACGACCAGGACACACAGGTTGATGTTATTCCCCCACACCAGACGCCATCAGGACACACAGGTTGATTTTACACCCCCACACAAACAGGACCAGGACACATAGGTTGATGTATACCCCCACACCAGCACGACCAGGACACAAGGTTGATATTATACCCCCACACCAGCACGACCAGGACACAGGTTGATATTATACCCCCCACCAGCACGACCCAGGACACACAGGTTGATGTTATACCCCCACACCAGCACGACCAGGACACACAGGTTGATGTTATACCCCACACCAGCACGACCAGGACACAACAGGTTGATGTTATACCCCCACACCAGCACGACCAGGACACACAGGTTGATGTTATACCCCCACACCAGCACGACCAGGACACACAGTTTGATGTTATACCCCCACACCAGCACGACCAGGACACACAGGTTGATGTTATACCCCCACACCAGCACGACCAGGACACACAGGTTGATGTTATACCCCACACCAGCACGACCAGGACACACAGGTTGATGTTATACCCCCACACCAGCACGACCAGGACACAGGTTGATATTATACCCCCACACCAGCACGACCAGGACACACAAGTTTGATGTTTACCCCCACACCAGCACGACCAGGACACACAGGTTGATGTTATACCCCACCACCAGCACGACCGGACACACAGGTTGATGTATACCCCCACACCAGCACGACCAGGACACACAGGTTGATGTTATACCCCCACACCAGCACGACCAGGAAACACAGGTTGATGTTATACCCCCACACCAGCACGACCAGGACACACAGGTTGATGTTATACCCCCACACCAGCACGACCAGGACACACAGGTTGATGTTATACCCCCCACCAGCACGACCAGGACACACAGGTGATGTTATACCCCACACCAGCACGACCAGGACACACAGTTGATGTTATACCCCACACCAGCGACCAGGACACACACAGGTTGATGTTATACCCACACACCAGCACGACCAGGACACACAGGTTGATATTATACCCCCACACCAGCACGACCAGGACACAGGTTATATTAGACCCCCACACCAGCACGACCAGGACACACAGGTTGATGTATACCCCCACACCAGCACGACCAGGACACAGGTTGATGTTATACCCCACACCAGCACGACCAGGACACACAGGTGATGTTATACCCCCACACCAGCACGACCAGGACACACAGGTGATGTTATACCCCCACACCAGCACGACCAGGACACAGGTTGATGTTTATACCCCCACACCAGCACGACCAGGACACACAGTTTGATGTTATACCCCCACACCAGCACGACCAGGACACACAGGTGATGTTATACCCCCACACCAGCACGACCAGGACACACAGTTTGATATTATACCCCCCACACCAGCACGACCAGGACACACAGGTTGATGTTATACCCCCACCACCAGCACGACCAGGACAACATTTTGATATTATACCCCCACACCAGCACGACCGGACACACAGGTTGATTTATACCCCCACACCAGCACGACCAGGACCACAGGTGATATTATACCCCCACACCAGCACGACCAGGACACACAGGTTGATGTTATCCCCCCACACAGCACGACCAGGACACACAGGTTTTATTTTATACCCCACACCAGCACGACCAGGACACACAGGTTGATGTTATCCCCCACACCGCAACCAGGAACACAGGTTGATGTATACCCCACACCAGCACGACCAGGACACACAGGTGATGTTTATACCCCCACACCAGCACGACCAGGACACAGGTTGATGTTATACCCCCACACCAGCACGACCAGGACACAACAGGTTATTTTATTTACCCCCACACCAGCACGACCAGGACACACAGGTTGATGTTATACCCCCACACCAGCACGACCAGGACACACAGGTTGATGTTATACCCCCACACCAGCACGACCAGGACACACAGGTTGATGTTATACCCCCACACCAGCACAGACCAGGACACACAGGTTGATGTTATACCCCACACAAGCAGGACCAGGACACAGGTTGATGTTTACCCCCCACACCAGCACGACCAGGACACACAGGTTGAAATTATACCCCACACCACTCGACCAACAGGTTCATATTTACCCCCAATGCAGCATGACCTCAACACAGGTTATGTTATACACACCAGAAAACCAGGACACAGGTTGATTTATCCCAAATGCCTTCCTCACCAGCTTCTTCCAGGACTTAATATGGTGATGTTATACCCAACTTTACACCATTACTACAAGGCGACCAGAGTTGGATAAGTTATCTTTCAATCACCCACGTGGGTATATATTGTACTCGATAGGTTGACTGCATCTTGCCCATACCGCACTGTACCATCACTCATATATATCTGATATTATACCCCTTACACCGTGTGTACCAGGTAGTACACATATTGTTAGTATACCCCTTTACACTTGTGTGATAAGAAGCACAGTTTTGCTATTATTAGCTAGACTACCATGTGTATTACAAATAACAGTTTGAAGATTTATACACTCGCAAACCTAACCAGGAGACAACAGTTTGGTTATATACTCCTATAAACAATGAGGAGATGGCACGTGGGTATATACTCCTATAAACCATGAGGAGATGGCACGTGGGTATAACCCCCTATAAACAATGAGGAGATGGCACTTGGGTTATGCTCCTATAAACCAATGAGGAGATGGCACAGGTGGGTGTTATACTCCATAAACCACGAGGAGATGGCACGTGGGTATATATGCCCTATAAACCTATGAGGAGATGGCACGTGGGTATATACTCCTATAAACCAATGAGGAGATGGCACTTGGGTATATGCTCCTATAAACCAATGAGGAGATGGCACTTGGGTATATGCTCCTATAAACCAATGTGGAGATGGCACGTGGGTATATGCTCCTATAAACCTATGAGGAGATGGCACGTGGGTATATACTCCTATAAACCAATGAGGAGTTGGCACGTGGGTATATGCTCCTATAAACCAATGAGGAGATGGCACGTGGGTATATGCTCCTATAAACCAATGAGGAGATGGCACGTGGGTATATGCTCCTATAAACCAATGACTGGTCAGGAACTGGCTGAGAGCGGTTGACCGGTCAGGAGCTGGAGAGCTGGCTGAGAGCGATTGAGCGGTCAGGAGCTGGGAGAACTGGCTGAGAGCGGAGCTGGAGAACTGGCTGAGAGCAGTTGACCTGTCAGGAGCTGGAGAACTGGCTGAGAGCGGAGCTGGGAGAACTGGCTGAGAGCGATTGACCGGTCAGGAGCTGGGATCTGATGAGAGCGGAGCTGGAGAACTGTATGAGAGTGGTTGACCGGGTCAGGAGCTGGTGATCTGGCTGAGAGCAGAGCTGGAGAACTGTATGAGAGTGGTTGACCGGTCAGGAGCTGGTGATCTGGCTGAGAGCAGAGCTGGAGAACTGGCTGAGAGCGGAGCTGGAGAACTGGCTGAGAGCGGTTGACCTGTCAGGAGCTGGAGAACTGGCTGAGAGCAGAGCTGGAGAACTGGCTGAGAGCGGAGCTGGAGAACTGTATGAGAGTGGTTGACCGGTCAGGAGCTGGTGATCTGGCTGAGAGCGGAGCTGGAGAACTGTATGAGAGTGGTTGACCGGTCAGGAGCTGGGGATCTGGCTGAGAGTGGTTGACCGGTCAGGAGCTGGGGATCTGGCTGAGAGTGGTTGACCGGTCAGGAGCTGGAGAACTGGCTGAGAGTGGTTTGATCGGTCAGGAGCTGGGGATCTGGCTGAGAGTGGTTGACCGGTCAGGAGCTGGAGAACTGGCTGAGAGTGGTTGATCGGTCAGGACTGCCCGCCAAGTCAAAGGCGTGGATGTATCCACAAGTCATCCTCCCGAGGACACTCTGACCTCTGCTCATCTACGAAGTCCGCTTCTCCACTGTGGAGAATGTGGAGGGGAAGGTCAGCAGCCATCTCTGAAGGTGGCTGGGGTTGCTCTTAGCCTGAGCAGGATCGTCCTCTATGGGGAAGGTCAGTAGCCATCTCTGAAGGTGGCTGGGGTTGCCCTTTAGCCTGAGCAGGATCGTCCTCTATGGGGAAGGTCAGCAGCCATCTCTGAAGGTGGCTGGGGTTGCCCTTTAGCCTGAGCTCGATCGTCCTCTATGGGGAAGGTCAGCAGCCATCTCTGAAGGTGGCTGGGGTTGCCCTTTAGCCTGAGCAGGATCGTCCTCTATGGGGAAGGTCAGCAGCCATCTCTGAAGGTGGCTGGGGTTGCCCTTTAGCCTGAGCAGGATCGTCCTCTATGGAAATAGCAAAGAGCTGAGGCTGCCCTGAAGTCCCTGGAAGAGGAGATCATGGTGCCTCGGGCCAGGAAACTCATTTATTACTGGGAGAGGAGTGACTCAAAGGTGGCCCAAGGGGGGATAGTGATCTTTACAGGGAGTGGAGTGACCCAAAGGTGGCCCAAGGGTGGATAGTGGTCAATACAGGGTGTGGAGCGACCCAAAGGTGGCCCAAGGGGGGATAGTGGACAATACAGGGTGTGGAGCGACCCAAAGGTGGCCCAAGGGGGGATAGTGGTCATTACAGGGGGTGGAGCGACCCAAAGGTGGCCCAAGGGGGGATAGTGGTCATTACAGGAAGTGGAGCGACCCAAAGGTGGCCCAAGGGGGATAGTGGTCAATACAGGGTGTGGAGCGACCCAAAGGTGGCCCAAGGGGGGATAGTGGACAATACAGGGTGTGGAGCGACCCAAAGGTGGCCCAAGGGGGGATAGTGGTCATTACAGGGGGTGGAGCGACCCAAAGGTGGCCCAAGGGGGGATAGTGGTCATTACAGGAAGTGGAGCGACCCAAAGGTGGCCCAAGGGGGGATAGTGGTCATTACAGGAGGAAATGGAGAGCAGAGGAGGCCGTGCTGCAGGCTGAGTCTTGGCTGTGCTACAGTGTCCTGGTGGGAGCAGTGACCCAGGGAAAAGATGGTCTGAGAACCCTGGTACGACACTGCCAAGGGGAAGGAGAGACGCAGGCTTGGCCAGGAGGAGGTGAGAACAGCTGTGGAAGATGAGAGGTCCAGCAGAGCAGTGGGAATGAGACCGCAAGGTGCCTGGACAAGGTGAGAGCACGCAAAGGACAGGAAAGTCTTGTGGACTGACCTCTGGCAGGCGGAACCACACTGCATAAGTTCCTGGTCCAGGGAGTGTATCATGTCCTACCCAGCTCAACAAACCTATTCTGCTGCGGGCAAAGTGGAAACTCCTGCATGCCCACTATGCTCCAAGACAGGGACACTGGAGCACATTCTAAACTGCTGTCCTAAAGCTCTGGGAGGGGGCCATTATCGCTGGCGCCATGACCAGGTTCTCAAGACCATTCAGAAGTAATCGGCACAGGAATCAGCAAGAGTCAGCGAGCTCCGGCCCACCGGTCACAAGACCATTCAGAAGTAATCGGCACAGGAATCAGCAAGAGTCAGCGAGCTCCGGCCCACCGGTCACAAGACCATTCAGAAGTAATCGGCACAGGAATCAGCAAGAGTCAGCGAGCTCCGGCCCACCGGTCACAAGACCATTCAGAAGTAATCGGCACAGGAATCAGCAAGAGTCAGCGAGCTCCGGCCCACCGGTCACAAGACCATTCAGAAGTAATCTGCACAGGAATCAGCAAGAGTCAGCGAGCTCCGGCCCACCGGTCACAAGACCATTCAGAAGTAATCTGCACAGGAATCAGAAAGAGTCAGCGAGCTCCGGCCCACCGGTCACCAGACCATTCAGAAGTAATCTGCACAGGAATCAGCAAGAGTCAGCGAGCTCCGGCCCACCGGTCACAAGACCATTCAGAAGTAATCTGCACAGGAATCAGCAAGAGTCAGCGAGCTCCGGCCCACCGGTCACAAGACCATTCAGAAGTAATCTGCACAGGAATCAGAAAGAGTCAGCGAGCTCCGGCCCACCGGTCACAAGACCATTCAGAAGTAATCTGCACAGGAATCAGAAAGAGTCAGCGAGCTCCGGCCCACCGGTCACAAGATCACTTTCATTCGAGCTGGAGAGCAACCGGGCTCAAAATCCAAACCACCTGCGGGGATCCTAGCTACTGCTCAGGACTGGCAGCTGACAGCAGACCTGGAGAAGCAGCTGTTCCCGCAGCACATTGTCAAGACAACCCTGAGACCAGACATCACCCTGGTCTCAGAGTCCACAAAGACCATCATTATTCTGGAGCTGACAGTCCCTTCAGAAGATTGTCTAGAGGAGGCGTACGGGAGAAAGAGGGCCAAGTACGAGGGACTGGTCATCGACTGCCGGAAGCAGGGTTGGAAAGCTAGGTGTATGCCTATCGAGGTAGGCTGCAGGGGTTTTGCTGGGCGATCCCTCTACAGAGCCTACAGTACACTCGGCATCAATGGAGCGAAGAGGAGAGCCATCAGCAGCACCATCGAGGCAGCTGAAAAAAGCCCCCAGATACCTCTGGATCAAGAGAGGAGAGCCATCAGCAGCACCATCGAGGCAGCTGAGAAGCCTCCAGATACCCCTGGATCAAGAGAGGAGAGCCATCAGCAGCACCATCGAGGCATCTGAGAAAGCCTCCAGATACCCCTGGATCAAGAGAGGAGAGCCATCAGCAGCACCATCGAGGCAGCTGAAAAAGCCTCCAGATACCCCTGGATTAAGAGAGGAGATCCATCAGCAGCACCATCGAGGCAGCTGAGAAAGCCTCCAGATACCCCTGGATCAAGAGAGGAGATCCATGGGTGAGCAGCATAATGCCTCCTGGACACAAGTCGGTGTCTGATCAACCTCGGGTGGATCACCTGGGCGAGGCATCTGATGTTGTAAGACCCAAAACACCCTATGACTCCTGGTCACATCACTCACGATGTGTCCAGGAGCATCAAGAGATGTATTCATTCAGCCAGTCCAGTACGCAGACGACCTGTTCACAGAGCTTCCTACTCAGGTCATCTATTTTGGTTAAGGTGTTGAGGCCAGCAATTAAGGAGAATGAGAGGCTCAATTAAACATGTTGCAGAACTTGTGTATTTCAAGCACCACTCCCTTCTTCCCAGTTTCCCTGATGTTGCTACGGCAATCAAACTGTTTTTACCATCCCATAGTTCATTAGGAGTTTTAGTTTAGAAAACAATCTCTATCTGAAGCATTGGGCTCTCGGTCTGATTTGCGCTTTTGAACGCCTGAGTTAAGCCCTTCTCGTTGCGCTGGCGCGGTTGTTGCCTCGACAACCAGTATTTGTTCACGGATGTCCCCTTATACGTTCAATCGGTTACAGCTGTTCTTTTTCAAGGCCGGAGGCACTTTTTCTGTCACATTTCTGAAGCCCAACAAACAAACATTTATCTTCCAAATACATATGGAAATGAAAACGGTTTATGAATGACTTTTTGGAGGGTTACTCTCAAAATGATTGTGTCCTTTTTAAACACTATGACATCAAGATGGGGTTTTACGGGGAAGTTCCAGCGACAGGGTGGATTTTATGACAGGAAATCCCTCTTTTTTTAACCCTTTATTTAACTAGGCAAGTCAGTTATCAATGACGGCCTAGGAACAGTGGGGTTAACTGCCTGTTCAGGGGAACAGTGGGTTAACTGCCTGTTCAGGGGAACAGTGGGGTTAACTGCCTGTTCAGGGGAACAGTGGGTTAACTGCCTGTTCAGGGGAACAGTGGGTTAACTGCCTGTTCAGGGGAACAGTGGGGTTAACTGCCTGTTCAGGGGAACAGTGGGTTAACTGCCTGTTCAGGGGAACAGTGGGTTAACTGCCTGTTCAGGGGAACAGTGGGTTAACTGCCTGTTCAGGGGAACGGTGGGTTAACTGCCTGTTCAGGGGAACAGTGGGTTAACTGCCTGTTCAGGGGAACAGTGGGGTTAACTGCCTGTTCAGGGGAACAGTGGGTTAACTGCCTGTTCAGGGGAACAGTGGGGTTAACTGCCTGTTCAGGGGAACAGTGGGTTAACTGCCTGTTCAGGGGAACAGTGGGTTAACTGCCTGTTCAGGGGAACAGTGGGGTTAACTGCCTGTTCAGGGGAACAGTGGGTTAACTGCCTGTTCAGGGGAACAGTGGGTTAACTGCCTGTTCAGGGGAACAGTGGGTTAACTGCCTGTTCAGGGGAACAGTGGGTTAACTGCCTGTTCAGGGGAACAGTGGGTTAACTGCCTGTTCAGGGGAACAGTGGGTTAACTGCCTGTTCAGGGGAACAGTGGGTTAACTGCCTGTTCAGGGGCAGAACGACAGAATTGTAACTTGTCAGCTGGGGGATTTGAAACTTGCAACCTTTCAGTTCCTAGTCCAACGCTCTAACCACTAGGCTACCCTGCCGCCCCTTTAGAATCTAATCCAGAACATAACGGCAGACTACTGAAATGAACAAACCATTATGATAGACAGAGAAACTCTGGAGAAGATTCCTTCAAGTGAGATTATGGAGGAGGGGATAATCTGATCCAATGTTGTCTTCAAAAACCCTTTTCCATTCATTCCCAGTGATGTTCTGTGAAATAAAGAAATCAATATGATTTATTTTTCCTCAACATCCCTTTCTCAAAAGAAGAACACAGACTACTGTAATGTAGGCGATTCATGTTATATAATATAGGCTTATCACCCGAGAAGGGGCATTCAATTAAACAAACACAATATTTCAATTTACACTGTTAATGTTGGAGGATTCAATTAGGGCTAATAGCCTATAACCAAACCCTGTTAACCTGTTGTAACCCTGTTATAGCGCTAAACATATTGATCTGAGCGCGGCAGACATTAAACGGAGATCGCCGCTCCCTCCCTCTCTCCATTCATCCTTCTATCTGATGGTGATAGTAGCTAGCTGGTGCTGTTCTTCCCTCCCTCCCTCTCTCCATTCATCCTTCTATCTGATGGTGATAGTAGCTAGCTGGTGCTGTTCTTCCCTCCCTCTCTCCATTCATCCTTCTATCTGATGGTGATAGTAGCTAGCTGGTGCTGTTCTTCCCTCCCTCTCTCCATTCATCCTTCTATCTGATGGTGATAGTAGCTAGCTGGTGCTGTTCTTCCCTCCCTCTCTCCATTCATCCTTCTATCTGATGGTGATAGTAGCCTAGCTAGTAGAGTAGCTGGTGCTGTTCCAGCCTCCCTCTGTACAGATTTGGGCGGGGCGTTGGAGAAAGAGAAAGAGAGAGAGAGAGAGAGAGGGGGAGAATGCAGCCTCTGTCTCTGCTCTCCTTCCGTTTGTAGGATCAGGCTGCCTCTGCTCGTTTCGTCCCTTAAATGATGGCCACTGCCGCGTTACTCCCTCCATCCATTTCGCCGACCCATCGCGGATGTTAGGACGGCTGTTGAAAAATCGACACCCTACGTTTCAGATATGGCCCATATCGGGGCGTTCTGACACAGGAACGGCACCAAGTGGATGATCTAAACGCACGTTTAGGAGGACCGAGAGGGGAGAGAGCGGAGACTATTGTGCACCCAGGGTCTGCGGAGAGAGAGAGGATAGCTCGATGGTCTGTTGGTGCAGAAAATTCGCCATTGTCTGGATGTGCAAATCTCCGGCGAGCCCTGAGAACAGAAGCCCGATCGACTCCTTTCCATGAACAACAGTAGAGATACCATGATCTCATCGGTGCCTCGCGTTTTATATCTGCTGTGCTCTATCCAGGTAAGAACCCGTTTCTATCCAATAATTACTGATCAATAGAGAGAGAGATGGTCTGCATGTCTGACGGCACATGAAGCATGACTGTCTAGGCTGTAGCGGAACAGCCTCTGCTCTAATGTCCCCGAGGATAACCTTTCAACGTGTATTAATGGATAAAACACCAACCACCGTTCTAATACTTGTATTCCTATTATCGTGCTAAATGTGGTCCACGTCTGGAGATAACACGGCATGGCATGCTGGGTCTGGGTTCTGTAATGTTTCTTCAGGCTAAATTGGGTCATTCGACTGTGAGGCTGTGTGTGTGTGTGTGTGTGTGTGATTCCACTTTATGTCAGCATCAGTAGACTGACATCATCCTCGAGCAGAGGTAGAACGGAAGGATACAGCTCCTGGTATCATATATATCACAGCTATAGGCTTACGATACAGTGTATCCAGCCCTGAAACAGGTTACATTCCGATCCCACCTGTCTGACTAGAATGAGATTCCCGTTCCATCCAGACTGAATTGGGCCTCAACTCGGGCACTACATCATTTCCAAACAGACAACAGGATGGGTACATGATGCTGCAGGCCCGAGGCTACGGCATAACAGCAGGGGTTCTCACACAGAACACATTGATACAATGTAACATCCTAGGGTCTTTTAAACCGTGTAGACTTGATACAATGTAACATCCTAGGGTCTTTTACACCATGTAGACTTGATACAATGTAACATCCTAGGGTCTTTTAAACCATGTAGACTTGATACAATGTAACATCCTAGGGTCTTTTACACCATGTAGACTTGATACAATGTAACATCCTAGGGTCTATTAAACCATGTAGACTTGATACAATGTAACATCCTAGGGCCTTTTACACCATGTAGACTTGATACAATGTAACATCCTAGGGTCTATTAAACCATGTAGACTTGATACAATGTAACATCCTAGGGTCTTTTACACCATGTAGACTTGATACAATGTAACATCCTAGGGTCTTTTAAACCATGTAGACTTGATACAATGTAACATCCTAGGGTCTTTTACACCATGTAGACTTGATACAATGTAACATCCTAGGGTCTTTTAAACCATGTAGACTTGATACAATGTAACATCCTAGGGTCTTTTACACCATGTAGACTTGATACAATGTAACATCCTAGGGTCTTTTAAACCATGTAGACTTGATACAATGTAACATCCTAGGGTCTTTTACACCATGTAGACTTGATACAATGTAACATCCTAGGGTCTTTTAAACCATGTAGACTTGATACAATGTAACATCCTAGGGTCTTTTAAACCATGTAGACTTGATACAATGTAACATCCTAGGGTCTTTTAAACCATGTAGACTTGATACAATGTAACATCCTAGGGTCTTTTACACCATGTAGACTTGATACAATGTAACATCCTAGGGTCTTTTACACCATGTAGACTTGATACAATGTAACATCCTAGGGTCTTTTACACCATGTAGACTTGATACAATGTAACATCCTAGGGTCTTTTACACCATGTAGACTTGATACAATGTAACATCCTAGGGTCTTTTAAAACCATGTAAACGATCAAATAAGATTTCTTGTGCCTCAAGAAAGGAATCAACATTATTTTGAGTCAAAAACAAGACGTATTTTCACCAGTATCCCGACAGAAGTTCTCTGTGTAAAATACATTCTGTGTTGTGTGTTGCCACCAGGATTGGGGAGTTAAAGGGATTAGATGTCATGGATTAGATGTCAAGGGTTAGATGTAAGGGATTAGATGTAAGGGATTAGATGTAAGGGATTAGATGTCATGGATTAGATGTCAAGGGTTAGATGTAAGGGATTAGATGTCATGGATTAGATGTAAAGGGTTAGATGTAAGGGATTAGATGTAAGGGATTAGATGTAAGGGATTAGATGTCATGGATTAGATGTCATGGATTAGTTGTCATGGATTAGTTGTCATGGATTAGATGTAAGGGATTAGATGTAAGGGATTAGATGTCATGGATTAGATGTCATGGATTAGATGTCAAGGGTTAGATGTAAGGGATTAGATGTAAGGGATTAGATGTAATGGATTAGATGTAAGGGATTAGATGTCATGGATTAGATGTAAATGGTTAGATGTAAGGGATTAGATGTAAGGGATTAGATGTAATGGATTAGATGTAAGGGATTAGATGTCATGGATTAGATGTCATGGATTAGTTGTCATGGATTAGATGTAAGGGATTAGATGTAAGGGATTAGATGTCATGGATTAGATGTAAGGGATTAGATGTAAGATGTAATCCAATTTAATTTAATTTTTTATTTTACCTTTATTTAACTAGGCAAGTCAGTTAAGAACAAATTCTTATTTTCAATGATGGCCTAGGAACAGTGGGTTAACTGCCTGTTCAGGGGCAGAACGACAGATTTGTACCTTGTCAGCTCGGGGATTTGAACTTGCCACGGTTGCTAGTCCAACGCTCTAACCACTAGGCTACGCTGCCGCCTCTACACTCTAACCACTAGGCTACCCTGCCGCCCCAGGTCACATACGTATGGTTAGCAGATGTTATTGGTCACATGGTTAGCAGATGTTATTGGTCACATGGTTAGCAGATGTTATTGGTCACATACGCATGGTTAGCAGATGTTATTGGTCACATGGTTAGCAGATGTTATTGGTCACATGGTTAGCAGATGCTATTGGTCACATGGTTAGCAGATGTTATTGGTCACATGGTTAGCAGATGTTATTGGTCACATGGTTAGCAGATGTTATTGGTCACATACACATGGTTAGCAGATGTTATTGGTCACATGGTTAGCAGATGTTATTGGTCACATGGTTAGCAGATGTTATTGGTCACATGGTTAGCAGATGCTATTGGTCACATGGTTAGCAGATGTTATTGGTCACGTACACATGGTTAGCAGATGTTATTGGTCACATGGTTAGCAGATGCTATTGGTCACATGGTTAGCAGATGTTATTGGTCACATACACATGGTTAGCTGATGTTATTGGTCACATGGTTAGCAGATGCTATTGGTCACATGGTTAGCAGATGTTATTGGTCACATGGTTAGCAGATGTTATTGGTCACATGGTTAGCAGATGTTATTGGTCACATACACATGGTTAGCAGACGTTATTGGTCACATACACATGGTTAGCAGATGTTATTGGTCACATACACATGGTTAGCAGATGTTATTGGTCACATACACATGGTTAGCAGATGTTATTGGTCACATGGTTAGCAGATGTTATTGGTCACATACACATGGTTACCAGATGTTATTGTGAGTGTAGAGAAATCCTTGTGCTTCTAGTTCCGTCAGTGCAGTAACATCTAACAAGTAATCTAACAATTCCCCAACAACTACCTAATAAACACACATGTAAAGAGATGGTATAGGAATATGTACATATAACTATATGGATGAGCGATGGCCGAGCGGCATGGGCAAGATGCAGTAGATGGTATAGAGTACAGTATATACATATGAGATGAGTAATGTAGGGTATGAAAACATTTTTTAAAGTGACTAGTGATCCATTTATTAAAGTGGCCAATGATTTCATGTCTGTATGTTGGCAGCAGCAACTCTATGTTAGTGGTGGCTGTTTAACAGTCTGATGGCCTTGAGATAGAAGCTGTTTTTCAGTCTCTCTGTCCCTGCTTTGATGCACCTGTACTGACCTCGCCTTCTGGATGAAAGTGGGGTGAACAGGCAGTGGCTCGGGTGGTTGTTGTCCTTGATGATCTTTTTGGCCTTCCTGTGACATCGGGTGGTGTAGGAGGGCAGGTAGTTTGTCCCCGGTGATGTTAGTATTTGGTAGTTTAACAAACGTCTCCTTCCTGTTCCTGTTGTGATGTTGGTGTTTGATACATTAACCAACCTCTCCTTCCTGTTGTGATGTTGGTGTTTGATATGTTAACCAACCTCTCCTTCCTGTTCCTGTTGTGATGTTGGTGTTTGATACGTTAACCAACCTCTCCTTCCTGTTGTGATGTTGGTGTTTGATACGTTAACCAACCTCTCCTTCCTGTTCCTGTTGTGATGTTGGTGTTTGATACGTTAACCAACCTCTCCTTCCTGTTCCTGTTGTGATGTTGGTGTTTGATATGTTAACCAACCTCTCCTTCCTGTTGTGATGTTGGTGTTTGATACATTAACCAACCTCTCCTTCCTGTTGTGATGTTGGTGTTTGATACGTTAACCAACCTCTCCTTCCTGTTGTGATGTTGGTGTTTGATACGTTAACCAACCTCTCCTTCCTGTTCCTGTTGTGATGTTGGTGTTTGATACGTTAACCAACCTCTCCTTCCTGTTGTGATGTTGGTGTTTGATACATTAACCAACCTCTCCTTCCTGTTGTGATGTTGGTGTTTGATACGTTAACCAACCTCTCCTTCCTGTTGTGATGTTGGTGTTTGATATGTTAACCAACCTCTCCTTCCTGTTCCTGTTGTGATGTTGGTGTTTGATACGTTAACCAACCTCTCCTTCCTGTTGTGATGTTGGTGTTTGATACGTTAACCAACCTCTCCTTCCTGTTGTGATGTTGGTGTTTGATACGTTAACCAACCTCTCCTTCCTGTTGTGATGTTGGTGTTTGATACGTTAACCAACCTCTCCTTCCTGTTCCTGTTGTGATGTTGGTGTTTGATACGTTAACCAACCTCTCCTTCCTGTTGTGATGTTGGTGTTTGATACATTAACCAACCTCTCCTTCCTGTTGTGATGTTGGTGTTTGATACGTTAACCAACCTCTCCTTCCTGTTGTGATGTTGGTGTTTGATATGTTAACCAACCTCTCCTTCCTGTTCCTGTTGTGATGTTGGTGTTTGATACGTTAACCAACCTCTCCTTCCTGTTGTGATGTTGGTGTTTGATACGTTAACCAACCTCTCCTTCCTGTTCCTGTTGTGATGTTGGTGTTTGATACGTTAACCAACCTCTCCTTCCTGTTCCTGTTGTGATGTTGGTGTTTGATATGTTAACCAACCTCTCCTTCCTGTTGTGATGTTGGTGTTTGATACATTAACCAACCTCTCCTTCCTGTTGTGATGTTGGTGTTTGATACGTTAACCAACCTCTCCTTCCTGTTGTGATGTTGGTGTTTGATACGTTAACCAACCTCTCCTTCCTGTTCCTGTTGTGATGTTGGTGTTTGATACGTTAACCAACCTCTCCTTCCTGTTGTGATGTTGGTGTTTGATACATTAACCAACCTCTCCTTCCTGTTGTGATGTTGGTGTTTGATACGTTAACCAACCTCTCCTTCCTGTTGTGATGTTGGTGTTTGATACGTTAACCAACCTCTCCTTCCTGTTGTGATGTTGGTGTTTGATACGTTAAAGGAAGAATCCACCCAAAAGGCCATTAATTCCTTTAATTTACAGTGTTAAATAACACTAATGTGTGAGAACAATATTTTTTGTGAACAAGTGTTACATTTTGGCGTTATAAATCGTCCTCCTCTCCTCTCCTCTCCTCTCCTCCTCTCCTCTCCTCTCCTCTCCTCTCCTCTCCTCTCCTCTCCTCTCCTCTCCTCTCCTCTCCTCTCCTCTCCTCTCCTCTCCCTCTCCCTCTCCCTCTCCCTCTCCTCTCCTCCTCCAGTAGATAAATAATTGCTGTGAAACAGAAATAATCTGTTGTCCCAGGGACCTAGTAGTCAGAGGGAACGTGAAAGACACCACACACTAACCAAGACCCTCCTCCCCTTCTAACTCCTCTCCTCTCCTCTCCTCTCCTCTCCTCTCCTCTCCTCTCCTCTCCTCTCCTCTCCTCTCCTCTCCTCTCCTCTCCTCTCCTCTCCTCTCCTCTCCTCTCCTCTCCTCTCCTCTCCTCTCCTCTCCTCTCCTCTCCTCTCCTCTCCTCTCCTCTCCTCTCTTCTTCTGCTCTCTCATATGACATGGTTGGTTTGCCTCCTGAGAAAAATAATTTGGTGTGTGTGTGTGTTGTGTATGTGTGTGTGTGTTGTGTGTGAAAGGGAAAGAACAAAATGTGTTTTTCTCCACATCCCTAATTCAGCAGATGCTATTGGTCACATGGTTAGCAGATGTTATTGGTCACATACACATGGTTAGCTGATGTTATTGGTCACATGGTTAGCAGATGCTATTGGTCACATGGTTAGCAGATGTTATTGGTCACATGGTTAGCAGATGTTATTGGTCACATGGTTAGCAGATGTTATTGGTCACATACACATGGTTAGCAGACGTTATTGGTCACATACACATGGTTAGCAGATGTTATTGGTCACATACACATGGTTAGCAGATGTTATTGGTCACATACACATGGTTAGCAGATGTTATTGGTCACATGGTTAGCAGATGTTATTGGTCACATACACATGGTTACCAGATGTTATTGTGAGTGTAGAGAAATCCTTGTGCTTCTAGTTCCGTCAGTGCAGTAACATCTAACAAGTAATCTAACAATTCCCCAACAACTACCTAATAAACACACATGTAAAGAGATGGTATAGGAATATGTACATATAACTATATGGATGAGCGATGGCCGAGCGGCATGGGCAAGATGCAGTAGATGGTATAGAGTACAGTATATACATATGAGATGAGTAATGTAGGGTATGAAAACATTTTTTAAAGTGACTAGTGATCCATTTATTAAAGTGGCCAATGATTTCATGTCTGTATGTTGGCAGCAGCAACTCTATGTTAGTGGTGGCTGTTTAACAGTCTGATGGCCTTGAGATAGAAGCTGTTTTTCAGTCTCTCTGTCCCTGCTTTGATGCACCTGTACTGACCTCGCCTTCTGGATGAAAGTGGGGTGAACAGGCAGTGGCTCGGGTGGTTGTTGTCCTTGATGATCTTTTTGGCCTTCCTGTGACATCGGGTGGTGTAGGAGGGCAGGTAGTTTGTCCCCGGTGATGTTAGTATTTGGTAGTTTAACAAACGTCTCCTTCCTGTTCCTGTTGTGATGTTGGTGTTTGATACATTAACCAACCTCTCCTTCCTGTTGTGATGTTGGTGTTTGATATGTTAACCAACCTCTCCTTCCTGTTCCTGTTGTGATGTTGGTGTTTGATACGTTAACCAACCTCTCCTTCCTGTTGTGATGTTGGTGTTTGATACGTTAACCAACCTCTCCTTCCTGTTCCTGTTGTGATGTTGGTGTTTGATACGTTAACCAACCTCTCCTTCCTGTTCCTGTTGTGATGTTGGTGTTTGATATGTTAACCAACCTCTCCTTCCTGTTGTGATGTTGGTGTTTGATACGTTAACCAACCTCTCCTTCCTCTCCTCTCCTCTCCTCTCCTCTCCTCTCCCTCTCCCTCTCCCTCTCCCTCTCCTCTCCTCCTCCAGTAGATAAATAATTGCTGTGAAACAGAAATAATCTGTTGTCCCAGGGACCTAGTAGTCAGAGGGAACGTGAAAGACACCACACACTAACCAAGACCCTCCTCCCCTTCTAACTCCTCTCCTCTCCTCTCCTCTCCTCTCCTCTCCTCTCCTCTCCTCTCCTCTCCTCTCCTCTCCTCTCCTCTCCTCTCCTCTCCTCTCCTCTCCTCTCCTCTCCTCTCCTCTCCTCTCCTCTCCTCTCCTCTCCTCTCTTCTTCTGCTCTCTCATATGACATGGTTGGTTTGCCTCCTGAGAAAAATAATTTGGTGTGTGTGTGTGTTGTGTATGTGTGTGTGTGTTGTGTGTGAAAGGGAAAGAACAAAATGTGTTTTTCTCCACATCCCTAATTCACCCTGATTAAACGTTGGCTCTGAGGCTGCCGCGCCACACACACACACACAAACACACACACACACGAGCGCGTCGTCATGCCACGCCACACAGGGCATACCATCAACCACCACCGACCGGCCAGTCATCGGACATTATAGGGCCTAGTAACGAGGCGTTGTATTGGTCCAGTCATCAGTAATGAGGTGTTGTATTGGTCCAGTCATCAGTAATGAGGTGTTGTATTGGTCCAGACATCAGTAATGAGGTGTTGTATTGGTCCAGACATCAGTAATGAGGTGTTGTATTGGTCCAGACATCAGTAATGAGGTGTTGTATTGGTCCAGTCATCAGTAATGAGGTGTTGTATTGGTCCAGTCATCAGTAATGAGGTATTGTATTGGTCCAGTCATCAGTAATGAGGTGTTGTATTGGTCCAGTCATCAGTAATGAGGTGTTGTATTGGTCCAGACATCAGTAATGAGGTGTTGTATTGGTCCAGACATCAGTAATGAGGTGTTGTATTGGTCCAGTCATCAGTAATGAGGTGTTGTATTGGTCCAGACATCAGTAATGAGGTGTTGTATTGGTCCAGACATCAGTAATGAGGTGTTGTATTGGTTCAGTCATCAGTAATGAGGTGTTGTATTGGTCCAGACATCAGTAATGAGGTGTTGTATTGGTCCAGACATCAGTAATGAGGTGTTGTATTGGTCCAGTCATTAGTAACGAGGTATTGTATTGGTCCAGTCATTAGTAACGAGGTGTTGTATTGGTCCAGTCATCAGTAATGAGGTGTTGTATTGGTCCAGACATCAGTAATGAGGTGTTGTATTGGTCCAGTCATTAGTAACGAGGTGTTGATCCCGATATAACGTAGGGACGAAATCGAAGGGTTTTCTTCCAAAAAGTGGGCCGCAACTGGGTAAGTCCAGGTTTTGCACCTAATGGTGCTACGATGCTCCGAGATTAATACTTTTAATTCACGCTTTGTTTTACCCACATCATTTTTACCACAAGGACAAGTTATAAGATAAATAACTGCCTTAGTGGAGCACGTAATAACACCTTTAATTGGGATCTGTTTCCCTGTTTGGGGGTGTTTGAAGGATCTACATTTATAAGTGCCATTGCATTGAGCACAGCCATTACATTTGTAGTTTCCATCCAGTAGGGGAGCAAATAGACGTTGTTCAGGAATATCTTGGGGTGGTAAATCAGAGTGTACTCCATCCAGTAGGGGAGCAAATAGACGTTGTTCAGGGATATCTTGGGTGGTACATCAGAGTTTACCAGCTGATCTCTGAGGCTTCTGCCCCGCGAGAATACGACCAAGGGAAGGTCCGAAAACACATTACCGATACTATCATCGGATCTTAGAATGGGCCAATCTTTGTGAACGATTCCCTTAATCGGTAGTTAGAACGCAAGAATGTTTATCTTTGTGAGACTGACCTTGAAAAAGGTCATGTTTGTTTTGAATTTTCTCAAAGGCAGTATTAATCTGACTATTTTTATACCCCCTCTCTTTGAATTTTCTTGCGTCTCAGCCCCCCCCCCCATTTTTATTTTACAAATGATTTTGATTGGACAGAATTGTCTGTAGGGCAAACTGTTTTTCAAGGGAAGTGGGAAACAACTACCAGCCCTCAACAAACTGTTACGATCAGTAGGTTTCCTGTAAAGATCAGTGTATAGAACATTATCTTCACACAAGATCAGAAGATCAAGGAAACTGATATGACGTGTATCAGATTGCATAGTAAATCTCAGATGCTCAGAACAGGAGTTAAGAAAAGCATGGAACGCCTGGAGCTGTTTTGCATCACTCCTCCACAGAACACAAATATCATCAATATACCGTTTCCACATAATGTTGTCAGGCAAGAAAACATTTTTGAGAGGATTGAAAATAGACTGTTTCTCCATGTAACCCACATTACACATTAGCATAGTTAGGAACCTTGGGGGATCCCGTAGCAGTACCCTTCGTCTGAATAAATAAATCATTTAGAAACATGGAGTAGTTATGTGTGAGTACAATTTCAGCCAAAGTTATAATGCAGCACTGGAAGGTAGTTCATTAGGGTCACGTTGCAGAAGAAAATGTTCCATAGCTTCAATACCGCCCTCATGTGGAATATTAGTGTATAACAACTCAACATCAGACGTAACTAACAAAGTATTCTCAGGGAGAGGCTCAAGAGATTAAATAATATAGTTCATACTGCTGGTGTCCTTTAGGAGGGGAGCTGTTCTGAGACCATACTGCTGGTGTCCTTTAGGAGGGGAGCTGTTCTGAGACCATACTGCTGGTGTCCTTTACAAAGGAGGGGAGCTGTTCTGAGACCATACTGCTGGTGTCCTTTACAAAGGAGGGGAGCTGTTCTGAGACCATACTGCTGGTGTCCTTTAGGAGGAGAGCTGTTCTGAGACCATACTGCTGGTGTCCTTTACAAAGGAGGGGAGCTGTTCTGAGACCATACTGCTGGTGTCCTTTAGGAGGGGAGCTGTTCTGAGACCATACTGCTGGTGTCCTTTAGGAGGGGAGCTGTTCTGAGACCATACTGCTGGTGTCCTTTACAAAGGAGGGGAGCTGTTCTGAGACCATACTGCTGGTGTCCTTTACAAAGGAGGGGAGCTGTTCTGAGACCATACTGCTGGTGTCCTTTAGGAGGGGAGCTGTTCTGAGACCATACTGCTGGTGTCCTTTAGGAGGGGAGCTGTTCTGAGATCATACTGCTGGTGTCCTTTAGGAGGGGAGCTGTTCTGAGACCATACTGCTGGTGTCCTTTACAAAGGAGGGGAGCTGTTCTGAGACCATACTGCTGGTGTCCTTTACAAAGGAGGGGAGCTGTTCTGAGACCATACTGCTGGTGTCCTTTACAAAGGAGGGGAGCTGTTCTGAGACCATACTGCTGGTGTCCTTTAGGAGGGGAGCTGTTCTGAGACCATACTGCTGGTGTCCTTTACAAAGGAGGGGAGCTGTTCTGAGACCATACTGCTGGTGTCCTTTAGGAGGGGAGCTGTCTGAGACCATACTGCTGGTGTCCTTTAGGAGGGGAGCTGTTCTGAGACCATACTGCTGGTGTCCTTTAGGAGGGGAGCTGTTCTGAGACCATACTGCTGGTGCCCTTTACAAAGGAGGGGAGCTGTTCTGAGACCATACTGCTGGTGTCCTTTACAAAGGAGGGGAGCTGTTCTGAGACCATACTGCTGGTGTCCTTTACAAAGGAGGGGAGCTGTTCTGAGACCATACTGCTGGTGTCCTTTAGGAGGGGAGCTGTTCCGAGACCATACTGCTGGTGTCCTTTAGGAGGGGAGCTGTTCTGAGATCATACTGCTGGTGTCCTTCAGGAGGGGAGCTGTTCTGAGATCATACTGCTGGTGTCCTTTAGGAGGGGAGCTGTTCTGAGACCATACTGCTGGTGTCCTTTACAAAGGAGGGGAGCTGTTCTGAGACCATACTGCTGGTGTCCTTTACAAAGGAGGGGAGCTGTTCTGAGACCATACTGCTGGTGTCCTTTACAAAGGAGGGGAGCTGTTCTGAGACCATACTGCTGGTGTCCTTTACAAAGGAGGGGAGCTGTTCTGAGACCATACTGCTGGTGTCCTTTACAAAGGAGGGGAGCTGTTCTGAACACAACACAACCCTACAGTCCTACATCCTCAACACAACCCTACAGTCCAACAACATCCTCAACACAACCCTACAGTCCAACAACATCCTCAACACAACCCTATAGTCCAACAACATCCTCAACACAACCCTACAGTCCAACAACATCCTCAACACAACCCTACAGTCCAACAACATCCTCAACACAACCCTATAGTCCAACAACATCCTCAACACAACCCTACTGTCCTACAACATCCTCAACACAACCCTAAAACATCCTGAACACAACCCTACAACATCCTCAACACAACCCTACAGTCCAACAACATCCTCAACACAACCCTACAGTCCAACAACATCCATAACACAACCCTACAGTCCAACAACATCCTCAACACAACCCTACAGTCCAACAACATCCTCAACACAACCCTACAGTCCTACATCCTCAACACAACCCTACAACATCCTCAACACAACCCTACAGTCCAACAACATCCGCAACACAACCCTACAGTCCTACAACATCCTCAACACAACCCTATAGTCCTACAACATCCTCAACACAACCCTACAGTCCAACAACATCCTCAACACAACCCTACAGTCCTACAACATCCTCAACACAACCCTACAGTCCTACAACATCCTCAACACAACCCTACAGTCCTACAACATCCTCAACACAACCCTACAGTCCTACAACATCCTCAACACAACCCTACAGTCCTACAACATCCTCAACACAACCCTACAACATCCTCAACACATCCCTACAGTCCAACAACATCCTCAACACAACCCTACAACATCCTCAACACAACCATACAGTCCAACAACATCCTCAACACAACCCTACAGTCCTACAACATCCTCAACACAACCCTACAGTCCTACAACATCCTCAACACAACCCTACAGTCCTACAACATCCTCAACACAACCCTACAGTCCAACAACATCCTCAACACAACCCTACAGTCCTACAACATCCTCAACACAACCCTACAGTCCTACAACATCCTCAACACAACCCTACAGTCCTACAACATCCTCAACACAACCCTACAGTCCTACAACATCCTCAACATGTAGGAACACAGCTCTAATACTTTAATGCTGTGCTGGTTGTGTAAGAATAACAAACACAAACTAACAGCTATACTGTAGTCGTGTTGTGGACTGTCTGTTTGTCTGTTCCCCTGCCGACCCTCCCTCCCCTACGACAGATTATAATCCCCACAGAGTCCAGCAGGATTCTGACCCAAATGCATAATCTAATCTGATTTGGTTCCTGGTGGAATGTGTGTCACAAGCCCCTCCCATCACACCACCATAATCTACCAGCTGATGATAATGATGTGGAGAGGATGTGAGCGATGATGGGAGGGTCAGTACAGATGTGGCAACATGGTGGCTTTCAAGACAAGAATTTGCTGACTCTAGAACCACCACCATGATTCTAGAACTCTACAGCTCCTATCCCTCTAGAACTGTAGAACCACCAACATGATTCTAGAACTCTACAACACCCATCCCTCTAGAACTGTAGAACCACCACCATGATTCTAGAACTCTACAGCTCCTATCCCTCTAGAACTGTAGAACCACCAACATGATTCTAGAACTCTACAACACCCATCCCTCTAGAACTGTAGAACCACCACCATGATTCTAGAACTCTACAACACCCATCCCTCTAGAACTGTAGAACCACCACCATGATTCTAGAACTCTACAACCACTATCCCTCTAGAACTGTAAAACCACCACCATGATTCTAGAACTCTACAACCCCCATCCCTCTAGAACTGTAGAACCACCACCATGATTCTAGAACTTTACAACCCCTATCCCTCTAGAACTATCCCTCTAGGCATGAAGACCCCTGGGATCATATGACACAGGTAGTAGTTGATACAGACCCAGGCTGGGATCCTATGACAGAGGAAGTAGTTGATACAGACCCAGGCTGGGATCCTATGACAGAGGAAGTAGTTGATACAGACCCAGGCTGGGATCCTATGACAGAGGAAGTAGTTGATACAGACCCAGGCTGGGATCCTATGACAGAGGAAGTAGTTGATACAGACCCAGGCTGGGATCATATGACAGAGGAAGTAGTTGATACAGACCCAGGCTGGGATCATATGACAGAGGAAGTAGTTGATACAGACCCAGGCTGGGATCCTATGACAGAGGAAGTAGTTGATACAGACCCAGGCTGGGATCCTATGACAGAGGAAGTAGTTGATACAGACCCAGGCTGGGATCCTATGACAGAGGAAGTAGTTGATACAGACCCAGGCTGGGATCCTATGACAGAGGAAGTAGTTGATACAGACCCAGGCTGGGATCCTATGACAGAGGAAGTAGTTGATACAGACCCAGGCTGGGATCCTATGACAGAGGAAGTAGTTGATACAGACCCAGGCTGGGATCCTATGACAGAGGAAGTAGTTGATACAGACCCAGGCTGGGATCCTATGACAGAGGAAGTAGTTGATACAGACCCAGGCTGGGATCCTATGACAGAGGAAGTAGTTGATACAGACCCAGGCTGGGATCCTATGACAGAGGAAGTAGTTGATACAGACCCAGGCTGGGATCCTATGACAGAGGAAGTAGTTGACAGAGTACTTGTATACTTGTATAATTTCCTGAAAAAGCATTGCTGTAAACTTCTAGCCCATCCACATAGACAGTGTGGCGGTATCTCTCTTCCTTCTATGGCAGAGGAGGTAGGTAAGGGATGTGTTGCCATGGTGATCTGGTCCACATGCCAGGGCTCTGAGACGTTGCCATGGTGATCTGGTGTCCAGGGCGGGGCTCGGAGGCCACAGGAGGGAAGATGTGATCAGAATCAGAAACCCCAACGTGAACAGCAGCTGGACTGCCAGAGTTCCTCTTCTCTTCTGTTAACATGTTATGGTGGCCTTGTACAACCGAGGCTGCTGGGCCGGTAGTTAGGGGGCAGCAAGGTGACCCCTGGTTTAGCAGGGGGGCAGGGAGGGGGCAGGGGGTTGCAGGGTGTAAGATGTGCAGCAGTGGGGCAGAAGCCTTGGCAGAACAGCAGGGATGGGCAGTGAAGGGGGGCAGAAGCCTTGGCAGAACAGCAGGGATGGACAGTGAAGGGGGGCAGAAGCCTTGGCAGAACAGCAGGGATGGACAGTGAAGGGGGGCAGAAGCCTTGGCAGAACAGCAGGGATGGACAGTGAAGGGGGGCAGAAGCCTTGGCAGAACAGCAGGGATGGACAGTGAAGGGGGGCAGAAGCCTTGGCAGAACAGCAGGGATGGGCAGTGAAGGGGGGCAGAACAGCAGGGATGGGCAGTGAAGGGGGGCAGAAGCCTTGGCAGAACAGCAGGGATGGACAGTGAAGGGGGGCAGAAGCCCTGGCAGAACAGCAGGGATGGACAGTGAAGGGGGGCAGAACAGCAGGGATGGACAGTGAAGGGGGCAGAAGCCTTGGCAGAACAGCAGGGATGGACAGTGAAGGGGGGCAGAACAGCAGGGATGGACAGTGAAGGGGGGCAGAACAGCAGGGATGGGCAGTGAAGGGGGGCAGAACAGCAGGGATGGACAGTGAAGGGGGGCAGAACAGCAGGGATGGACAGTGAAGGGGGGCAGAACAGCAGGGATGGACAGTGAAGGGGGGCAGAAGCCTAGTTTTGTCCCATGGAATAAATGTGGTGGATCTTAATGTTTTTCCTCATAATCCTGGACTATCGGACCACCATTTTATTACGTTTGCAATTGCAACAAATAATCTGCTTAGACCCCAACCAAGGAACATCAAAAGTCGTGCTATAAATTCACAGACAACACAAAGATTCCTTGATGCCCTTCCAGACTCCCTCTGCCTACCCAAGGACGCCAGAGGACAAAAATCAGTTAACCACCTAACTGAGGATCTCAATCTAACCTTGCGCAATACCCTAGATGCAGTTGCACCCCTAAAAACAAAAAAAAATGTCTCATAAGAAACTAGCTCCCTGGTACACAGAAAATACCCGAGCTCTGAAGCAAGCTTCCAGAAAATTGGAACGGAAATGGCGCCACACCAAACTGGAAGTCTTCCGACTAGCTTGGAAGGACGGTACCGTGCAGTACCGTAGAGCCCTTACTGCTGCTCGATCATCCTATTTTTCTAACTTAATTGAGGAAAATAAGAACAATCCGAAATTCCTTTTTAATACTGTCGCAAAGCTAACTAAAAAGCAGCATTCCCCAAGAGAGGATGACTTTCACTTTAGCAGTGATAAATTCATGAACTTCTTTGAGGAAAAGATTATGATTATTAGAAAGCAAATTACGGACTCCTCTTTAAACCTGCGTATTCCTCCAAACCTCAGTTGTCCTGAGTCTGCACAACTCTGCCAGGACCTAGGATCAAGAGAGACGCTCAAGTGTTTTAGTACTATATCTCTTGACACAATGATGAAAATAATCATGGCCTCTAAACCTTCAAGCTGCATACTGGACCCTATTCCAACTAAACTACTGAAAGAGCTGCTTCCTGTGCTTGGCCCTCCTATGTTGAACATAATAAACGGCTCTCTATCCACTGGATGTGTACCAAACTCACTAAAAGTGGCAGTAATAAAGCCTCTCTTGAAAAAGCCAAACCTTGACCCAGAAAATATAAAAAACTATCGGCCTATATCGAATCTTCCATTCCTCTCAAAAATTTTAGAGAAGGCTGTTGCGCAGCAACTCACTGCCTTCCTGAAGACAAACAATGTATACGAAATGCTTCAGTCTGGTTTTAGACCCCATCATAGCACTGAGACGGCACTTGTGAAGGTGGTAAATGACATTTTAATGGCATCGGACCGAGGCTCTGCATCTGTCCTCGTGCTCCTAGACCTTAGTGCTGCTTTTGATACCATCGATCACCACATTCTTTTGGAGAGATTGGAAACCCAAATTGGTCTACACGGACATGTTCTGGCCTGGTTTAGATCTTATCTGTCGGAAAGATATCAGTTTGTCTCTGTGAATGGTTTGTCCTCTGACAAATCAACTGTAAATTTCGGTGTTCCTCAAGGTTCCGTTTTAGGACCACTATTGTTTTCACTATATATTTTACCTCTTGGGGATGTTATTCGAAAACATAATGTAAACTTTCACTGCTATGCGGATGACACACAGCTGTACATTTCAATGAAACATGGTGAAGCCCCAAAATTGCCCTCGCTAGAAGCATGTGTTTCAGACATAAGGAAGTGGATGGCTGCAAACTTTCTACTATTAAACTCGGACAAAACAGAGATGCTTGTTCTAGGTCCCAAGAAACAAAGAGATCTTCTGTTGAATCTGACAATTAATCTTAATGGTTGTACAGTCGTCTCAAATAAAACTGTGAAGGACCTCGGCGTTACTCTGGACCCTGATCTCTCTTTTGAAGAACATATCAAGACCATTTCGAGGACAGCTTTTTTCCATCTACGTAACATTGCAAAAATCAGAAACTTTCTGTCCAAAAATGATGCAGAAAAATTTATCCATGCTTTTGTCACTTCTAGGTTAGACTACTGCAATGCTCTATTTTCCGGCTACCCGGATAAAGCACTAAATAAACTTCAGTTAGTGCTAAATACGGCTGCTAGAATCCTGACTAGAACCAAAAAATTTGATCATATTACTCCAGTGCTAGCCTCTCTACACTGGCTTCCTGTCAAAGCAAGGGCTGATTTCAAGGTTTTACTGCTAACCTACAAAGCATTACATGGGCTTGCTCCTACATATCTCTCTGATTTGGTCCTGCCGTACATACCTATACGTACGCTACGGTCACAAGACGCAGGCCTCCTAATTGTCCCTAGAATTTCTAAGCAAACAGCTGGAGGCAGGGCTTTCTCCTATAGAGCTCCATTTTTATGGAACGGTCTGCCTACCCATGTCAGAGACGCAAACTCGGTCTCAACCTTTAAGTCTTTACTGAAGACTCATCTCTTCAGTGGGTCATATGATTGAGTGTAGTCTGGCCCAGGAGTGGGAAGGTGAACGGAAAGGCTCTGGAGCAACGAACCGCCCTTGCTGTCTCTGCCTGGCCGGTTCCCCTCTTTCCACTGGGATTCTCTGCCTCTAACCCTATTACAGGGGCTGAGTCACTGGCTTGCTGGGGCTCTCTCATGCTGTCCCTGGAGGGGGTGCGTCACCTGAGTGGGTTGATTCACTGTTGTGGTCATCCTGTCTGGGTTGGCGCCCCCCCCCCCCCCTTGGGTTGTGCCGTGGCGGAGATCTTTGTGGGCTATACTCAGCCTTGTCTCAGGATGGTAAGTTGGTGGTTGAAGATATCCCTCTAGTGGTGTGGGGGCTGTGCTTTGGCAAAGTGGGTGGGGTTATATCCTTCCTGTTTGGCCCTGTCCGGGGGTGTCCTCGGATGGGGCCACAGTGTCTCCTGACCCCTCCTGTCTCAGCCTCCAGTATTTATGCTGCAGTAGTTTATGTGTCGGGGGGCTGGGGTCAGTTTGTTATATCTGGAGTACTTCTCCTGTCCTATTCGGTGTCCTGTGTGAATCTAAGTGTGCGTTCTCTAATTCTCTCCTTCTCTCTTTCTTTCTCTCTCTCGGAGGACCTGAGCCCTAGGACCATGCCCCAGGACTACCTGACATGATGACTCCTTGCTGTCCCCAGTCCACCTGGCCATGCTGCTGTTCCAGTTTCAACTGACCTGAGCCCTAGGACCATGCCCCAGGACTACCTGACATGATGACTCCTTGCTGTCCCCAGTCTACCTGGCCATGCTGCTGCTCCAGTTTCAACTTCCACCTGACTGTGCTGCTGCTCTAGTTTCAACTGTTCTGCCTTATTATTATTCGACCATGCTGGTCATTTATGAACATTGAACATCTTGACCATGTTCTGTTATAATCTCCACCCGGCACAGCCAGAAGAGGACTGGCCACCCCACATAGCCTGGTTCCTCTCTAGGTTTCTTCCTAGGTATTGGCCTTTCTAGGGAGTTTTTCCTAGCCACCGTGCTTCTCCACCTGCATTGCTTGCTGTTTGGGGTTTTAGGCTGGGTTTCTGTACAGCACTTTGAGATATCAGCTGATGTACGAAGGGCTATATAAATAAATTTGATTTGATTTGATTTGATTTGATTTGGCAGAACAGCAGGGATGGACAGTGAAGAGGGGCAGAAGCCCTGGCAGAACAGCAGGGATGGACAGTGAAGGGGGGCAGAACAGCAGGGATGGACAGTGAAGGGGGGCAGAAGCCTTGGCAGAACAGCAGGGATGGACAGTGAAGGGGGGCAGAAGCCTTGGCAGAACAGCAGGGATGGACAGTGAAGGGGGGCACAAGCCTTGGCAGAACAGCAGGGATGGGCAGTGAAGGGGGGCAGAACAGCAGGGATGGACAGTGAAGGGGGGCAGAACAGCAGGGATGGGCAGTGAAGGGGGGCAGAACAGCAGGGATGGACAGTGAAGGGGGGCAGAAGCCTTGGCAGAACAGCAGGGATGGGCAGTGAAGGGGGGCAGAAGCCTTGGCAGAACAGCAGGGATGGACAGTGAAGGGGGGCAGAAGCCCTGGCAGAACAGCAGGGATGGACAGTGAAGGGGGGCAGAACAGCAGGGATGGGCAGTGAAGGGGGGCAGAACAGCAGGGATGAACAGTGAAGGGGGCAGAACAGCAGGGATGGACAGTGAAGGGGGGCAGAACAGCAGGGATGGACAGTGAAGGGGGGCAGAACAGCAGGGATGGACAGTGAAGGGGGCAGAAGCCTTGGCAGAACAGCAGGGATGGACAGTGAAGAGTGGCAGAACAGCAGGGATGGACAGTGAACAGGGCAGAAGGAGAGCAGGATGGCGTCAGTCTTGGCAGAACAGAAAGGAAGTGGTAGGAGGGCAGATAGACACCCTGCAGTGAGACTAATGAGATTCTGACCAGGAAAGGGAAGGCTGGGAATGAAACTCTCTGTTGACAGACTCTGTGGAGGAATAATGCTGCTCCTCTCAGCCTCCGTCTCAACCTCTGTGTCCTCTCCTCTCAGTCTCCGTCTCAACCTCTGTCTCCTCTCCTCTCAGCCTCCGTCTCAACCTCTGTCTCCTCTCCTCTCAGCCTCCGTCTCAACCTCTGTCTCCTCTCCTCTCAGCCTCCGTCTCAACCTCTATCTCCTCTCCTCTCATCCTCCGTCTCAACCTCTGTCTCCTCTCCTCTCAGCCTCCGTCTCAACCTCTGTCTCCTCTCCTCTCCTCTCAGCCTCCGTCTCAACCTCTGTCTCCTCTCCTCTCAGCCTCCGTCTCAACCTCTGTCTCCTCTCCTCTCAGCCTCCGTCTCAATCTCTGTCTCCTCTCCTCTCAGCCTCCGTCTCAACCTCTGTCTCCTCTCCTCTCAGCCTCCGTCTCAACCTCTGTCTCCTCTCCTCTCAGCTGTTCCTCAGACAGGGCTGTTATTACATGGCTCAGATCTGGAGATCTGTATCATTGTCGAGAGCAACAGCCTCAGCCTCCGTCTCAACCTCTGTCTCTGAAGCTGATTGGCCCTGGACCAGATCTAGGAACACAGAGGGAGAAGACAGGAACCACTGGTCAAACAGCTGAGACTGTAGAGACTTCCCAGTCCTCTGGGGTAGAGATAGAACAGAGCTACTGAGGGGGGGGGGGGGGCAGGATAAACATGGAGGAACCACTGGTCAAACTGCAGAGACTGTAGAGACTTCCCAGTCCTCTGGGGTAGAGATAGACCAGAGCTACTGAGAGGGGGGGGGGCAGGAAAAAACATGGAGGAACCACTGGTCAAACTGCAGAGATTGTAGAGACTTCCCAGTTCTCTGGGGTAGAGATAGACCAGAGCTACTGAGAGGGGGGGGGGGGGGGGGGCAGGATAAACATGGAGGAACCGGGGGAGGATACTGTGTGGTGTTCAGACTGTTCCCCTGAGAGTCAGTAGTATTTTGGAGGGAGAAGAAGAAACAGTTGAGTGTTTTATCACCAACCTTCCTGGCGACTGGGGGAGGGGAGGAGGGCATTTTAGTATAGGCTGTTTCCCTGTGGTTCTCTGAGGACCAGGATGTAATGTTTCCCTGTAGTGGTTCTCTGAGGACCAGGATGTAATGTTTCCCTGTGGTTCTCTGAGGACCAGGATGTAATGTTTCCCTGTGGTTCTCTGAGGACCAGGATGTAATGTTTACCTGTAGTGGTTCTCTGAGGACCAGGATGTAATGTTTCCCTGTAGTGGTTCTCTGAGGACCAGGATGTAATGTTTACCTGTAGTGGTTCTCTGAGGACCAGGATGTAATGTTTACCTGTAGTGGTTCTCTGAGGACCAGGATGTAATGTGGATCTTTATTAATCTGACCCTGAGGGGTCACTCTCCCCAGAGTAGAGGTTTATTAATCTGACCCTGAGTGGTCACTCTCCCCAGAGTAGAGGTTTATCAATCTGACCCTGAGTGGTCACTCTCCCCAGAGTAGAGGTTTATTAATCTGACCCTGAGTGGTCACTCTCCCCAGAGTAGAGGTTTATTAATCTGACCCTGAGGGGTCACTCTCCCCAGAGTAGAGGTTTATTAATCTGTCCCTGAGGGGTCACTCTCCCCAGAGTAGATCTTTATTAATCTGACCCTGAGGGGTCACTCTCCCCAGAGTAGAGGTTTATTAATCTGACCCTGAGGGGTCACTCTCCCCAGAGTAGAGGTTTATTAATCTGACCCTGAGGGGTCACTCTCCCCAGAGTAGAGGTTTATTAATCTGACCCTGAGGGGTCACTCTCCCCAGAGTAGAGGTTTATTAATCTGACCCTGAGGGGTCACTCTCCCCAGAGTAGAGGTTTATTAATCTGACCCTGAGGGGTCACTCTCCCCAGAGTAGAGGTTTATTAATCTGACCCTGAGGGGTCACTCTCCCCAGAGTAGAGGTTTATTAATCTGACCCTGAGTGGTCACTCTCCGCACTCTGTATAAGCCATCTCATCCAATCAGATGGCGTATTCATCACAAAACCATTTGATGTTGCCAATTATTTTAATGATTATTTAATTGGCAAAGTTGGCACATTTAGGCAGGAAATGCCAACAACGAACAGTGAACGATTGTATTCATACATACACATAATGAAAGAAAAGCATTGCAAGTTACAATTTTGTAAAGTTAGTGTTGGAGAGGTGGAACAATTGTTGTTCTCGATCAAGGTGGAACAATTGTTGTTCTCGATCAAGGTGGAACAACTGTTGTTCTCGATCAACAATGACAGACCTCCTGGCATTGACCACTTAGATGGAAAGCTACTGAGGATGGTAGCTGACTCTATAGTCACTCCTACTGAGGATAGTAGCTGACTCTATAGTCACTCCTACTGAGGATGGTAGCTGACTCTATAGCCACTCCTACTGAGGATGGTAGCTGACTCTATAGCCACTCCTACTGAGGATGGTAGCTGACTCTATAGCCACTCCTACTGAGGATGGTAGCTGACTCTATAGCCACTCCTACTGAGGATGGTAGCTGACTCTATAGTCACTCCTACTGAGGATGGTAGCTGACTCTATAGTCACTCCTACTGAGGATGGTAGCTGACTCTATAGCCACTCCTACTGACTCTATAGCCACTCCTACTGAGGATGGTAGCTGACTCTATAGTCACTCCTACTGAGGATGGTAGCTGACTTTATAGCCACTCCTACTGACTCTATAGCCACTCCTACTGACTCTATAGCCACTCCTACTGACTCTATAGTCACTCCTACTGAGGATGGTAGCTGACTCTATAGCCACTCCTACTGACTCTATAGCCACTCCTACTGAGGATGGTAGCTGACTTTATAGCCACTCCTACTGAGGATGGTAGCTGACTCTATAGCCACTCCTACTGAGGATGGTAGCTGACTCTATAGCCACTCCTACTGAGGATGGTATCTGACTCTATAGCCACTCCTACTGAGGATGGTAGCTGACTCTATAGTCACTCCTACTGAGGATGGTAGCTGACTCTATAGCCACTCCTACTGACTCTATAGCCACTCCTACTGAGGATGGTAGCTGACTCTATAGCCACTCCTACTGAGGATGGTAGCTGACTCTATAGCCACTCCTACTGAGGATGGTATCTGACTCTATAGCCACTCCTACTGAGGATGGTAGCTGACTCTATAGCCACTCCTACTGACTCTATAGCCACTCCTACTGAGGATGGTAGCTGACTCTATAGCCACTCCTACTGAGGATGGTAGCTGACTCTATAGCCACTCCTACTGAAGATGGTAGCTGACTCTATAGTCACTCCTACTGAGGATAGGATGGTAGCTGACTCTATAGCCACTCCTACTGAGGATGGTAGCTGACTCTATAGCCACTCCTACTGATGATGGTATCTGACTCTATAGTCACTCCTACTGAGGATGGTAGCTGACTCTATAGCCACTCCTACTGAGGATGGTAGCTGACTCTATAGCCACTCCTACTGATGATGGTAGCTGACTCTATAGCCACTCCTACTGACTCTATAGCCACTCCTACTGAGGATGGTAGCTGACTCTATAGTCACTCCTACTGAGGATGGTAGCTGACTCTATAGCCACTCCTACTGATGATGGTAGCTGACTGTATAGCCACTCCTACTGACTCTATAGCCACTCCTACTGAGGATGGTATCTGACTCTATAGCCACTCCTACTGAGGATGGTAGCTGACTCTATAGCCACTCCTACTGAGGATGATAGCTGACTCTATAGCCCCTCCTACTGAGGATGGTAGCTGACTCTATAGCCCCTCCTACTGAGGATGGTATCTGACTCTATAGCCACTCCTACTGACTCTATAGCCACTCCTACTGACTCTATAGCCACTCCTACTGACTCTATAGCCACTCCTACTGACTCTATAGCCACTCCTACTGACTCTATAGCCACTCCTACTGAGGATGGTAGCTGACTCTATAGCCACTCCTACTGAGGATGGTAGCTGACTCTATAGCCACTCCTACTGAGGATGGTAGCTGACTCTATAGTCACTCCTACTGAGGATAGGATGGTAGCTGACTCTATAGCCACTCCTACTGAGGATGGTAGCTGACTCTATAGCCACTCCTACTGATGATGGTATCTGACTCTATAGCCACTCCTACTGAGGATGGTAGCTGACTCTATAGCCACTCCTACTGAGGATGGTATCTGACTCTATAGCCACTCCTACTGAGGATGGTAGCTGACTCTATAGTCACTCCTACTGAGGATGGTAGCTGACTCTATAGCCACTCCTACTGATGATGGTAGCTGACTCTATAGCCACTCCTACTGACTCTATAGCCACTCCTACTGAGGATGGTATCTGACTCTATAGCCACTCCTACTGAGGATGGTAGCTGACTCTATAGTCACTCCTACTGAGGATGATAGCTGACTCTATAGCCCCTCCTACTGAGGATGGTAGCTGACTCTATAGCCCCTCCTACTGAGGATGGTATCTGACTCTATAGCCACTCCTACTGACTCTATAGCCACTCCTACTGACTCTATAGCCACTCCTACTGACTCTATAGCCACTCCTACTGACTCTATAGCCACTCCTACTGACTCTATAGCCACTCCTACTGAGGATGGTAGCTGACTCTATAGTCACTCCTACTGAGGATGGTAGCTGACTCTATAGCCACTCCTACTGAGGATGGTATCTGACTCTATAGCCACTCCTACTGAGGATGGTAGCTGACTCTATAGCCACTCCTACTGACTCTATAGCCACTCCTACTGAGGATGGTAGCTGACTCTATAGCCACTCCTACTGAGGATGGTAGCTGACTCTATAGCCACTCCTACTGACTCTATAGCCACTCCTACTGAGGATGGTATCTGACTCTATAGCCACTCCTACTGATGATAGTAGCTGACTCTATAGCCACTCCTACTGAGGATGGTATCTGCCTCTATAGCCACTCCTACTGAGGACGGTAGCTGACTCTATAGCCACTCCTACTGACTCTATAGCCACTCCTACTGACTCTATAGCCACTCCTACTGACTCTATAGCCACTCCTACTGAGGATGGTATCTGACTCTATAGCCACTCCTACTGAGGATGGTAGCTGACTCTATAGTCACTCCTACTGACTCTATAGCCACTCCTACTGACTCTATAGCCACTCCTACTGACTCTATAGCCACTCCTACTGACTCTATAGCCACTCCTACTGAGGATGGTATCTGACTCTATAGCCACTCCTACTGAGGATGGTAGCTGACTCTATAGCCACTCCTACTGACTCTATAGCCACTCCTACTGAGGATGGTATCTGACTCTATAGCCACTCCTACTGAGGATGGTAGCTGACTCTATAGCCACTCCTACTGAGGATGGTGGCTGACTCTATAGCCACTCCTACTGAGGATGGTAGCTGACTCTATAGCCACTCCTACTGAGGATGGTATCTGACTCTATAGCCACTCCTACTGACTCTATAGCCAATCCTATCTGTCATATCTTTAATCTGAGCCTAGAGGAAAGTCTTTGTCCTCAGGCCTGGAGGGAAGCCAAAGTCATTCAACTACCCAAGAGTGGTAAAGAGGCATTTACTGGTTCTAACAGCAGACCAATCAGCTTGCTGCAAGCTCTTCGCAAACTGTTGGAGAAAATTAGATTTGACCAAATTCCTCTGCAAACAAATGAACAACAGACTTTCAGCATGCTTATAAAGAAGGGAACTCAACATGTACTCTACTGACTGACTCTCTCTCTGCCTCTCTCTCTCTCTCTCTCTCCTCTCTCAATCTCCTCTCTCTCTCTCTCCTCTCTCTTTCCTCTCTTTTCCTCTCTCTCTCTCCTCTCTCTCTCTCTCTCTCTCTCTCTTCTCTCTCGCTCTCTCCTCTCTCTTTTTCTCTCTCTCTCTCCTCTCTCTTTCTCCTCTCTCTCTCTCTTCTCTTTCTCCTCTCTCTCTCTTCTTTCTCTCTCCTCTCTCCTCTCTCTTTCTCCTCTCTCTCTCTCTCTCTCTCTCTCTCTCTCTCTCTCTCTTCTCTTTCTCTCCTCTCTCTCCTCTCTCTTTCTCCTCTCTCTCTCTCTTCTCTTTCTCTCTCCTCTCTCCTCTCTCTCTCCTCTCTCTCTCCCCTCTCTCTCTCCTCTCTCCTCGCGCTCTCCTCTCTCTCTCCTCTCTCTCCTCTCTCTCTCCTCTCTCTCTCTCTCCTCTCTCTCTCTCCTCTCTCTCTCCCCTCTCTCTCTCCTCTCTCCTCGCGCTCTCCTCTCTCTCTCCTCTCTCTCCTCTCTCTCTCCTCTCTCTCTCTCTCCTCTCTCTCTCTCTTCTAGACCATTGTGTCCTTCCAGGTGTCAGTTAAAGAGGAGGACTGGATCGTAGTGACCCTGGAGCCATCTGACCTGCGGGAGAACGTGACGGGGTATGCTGCCCGGGTGATGGGCGAGCCCCGAACCCACCTGCTACCATTCCTGAACCTGACCGACCCCACCGCGACACCTCTGGTCTTTAACTCCTCCCACCACGGACTCTGCTACACCGTTAGCCTGCTGCTCAGACAGGGGAAGACCTGGTCCAAGTCCATCCAGACTGTATCTGTCCTCACCAGTAAGTATTCAGACAGGGGGAGGCCTGGTCCAAGTCCATCCAGACTATATCTGTTCTCACCAGTAAGTATTCAGACAGGGGAAGACCTGGTCCAAGTCCATCCAGACTGTATCTGTTCTCACCAGTAAGTATTCAGACAGAGGAAGACCTGGTCCAAGTCCAACTGTCCTGAATCCAGCTCAATAGAGTTTAGATCAGTCTTTGTTCTGTCATAGATACACTATGTGCTTGACTTGTTGTGTTTGTTCGTCGTCTCTCTTTTTATTTCCCATTCTTCCCTGTGGAGGTTGTAGTGGTTGTTGTGCCCCTGACCAGGTAGTCAGTCAGGCCTGATGGTATATCTGTTGTCCGTCTGTCCCCCTGCAGAGCCGCGTCCGGTGGTCAGTGTGGTGATCACAGACTACCCAGAGGCTCCAGAGACAGGTGTGGTGTTTGAGATCAGCTCCCCAGAGAACAACGTCTTCAGTCGGGTCAACATCAGCTACGCAGAGGGCCGGGAGCAGAGATCCATGCTCTATAAAGGTGAGGCCTCTGGCTGGGCAGACTGGAACAACAGGTGTAGCTGACTAGTCCGTTCTGGACAGACTGGAACAACAGGTGTAGCTGACTAGCCCGTTCTGGACAGACTGGAACAACAGGTGTAGCTGACTAGTCCGTTCTGGACAGACTGGAACAACAGGTGTAGCTGACTAGCCCGTTCTGGGCAGACTGGAACAACAGGTGTAGCTGACTAGCCCGTTCTGGACAGACTGGAACAACAGGTGTAGCTGACTAGCCCGTTCTGGACAGACTGGAACAACAGGTGTAGCTGACTAGTCCGTTCTGGACAGACTGGAACAACAGGTGTAGCTGACTAGCCCGTTCTGGGCAGACTGGAACAACAGGTGTAGCTGACTAGCCCGTTCTGGACAGACTGGAACAACAGGTGTAGCTGACTAGCCCGTTCTGGACAGACTGGAACAACAGGTGTAGCTGACTAGCCCGTTCTGGACAGACTGGAACAACAGGTGTAGCTGACTAGTCCGTTCTGGACAGACTGGAACAACAGGTGTAGCTGACTAGCCCGTTCTGGGCAGACTGGAACAACAGGTGTAGCTGACTAGCCCGTTCTGGACAGACTGGAACAACAGGTGTAGCTGACTAGCCCGTTCTGGACAGACTGGAACAACAGGTGTAGCTGACTAGTCCGTTCTGGACAGACTGGAACAACAGGTGAAGCTGACTAGCCCGTTCTGGGCAGACTGGAACAACAGGTGTAGCTGACTAGTCTGTTCTGGACAGACTGGAACAACAGGTGTAGCTGACTAGCCCGTTCTGGACAGACTGGACCAACAGGTGTAGCTGACTAGCCCGTTCTGGACAGACTGGACCAACAGGTGTAGCTGACTAGCCCGTTCTGGACAGACTGGAACAACAGGTGAGGCTGACTAGTCCGTTCTGGGCAGACTGGAACAACAGGTGTAGCTGACTAGCCCGTTCTGGACAGACTGGAACAACAGGTGTAGCTGACTAGCCCGTTCTGGACAGACTGGAACAACAGGTGTAGCTGACTAGCCCGTTCTGGACAGACTGGAACAACAGGTGTAGCTGACTAGCCCGTTCTGGACAGACTAGAACAACAGGTGTAGCTGACTAGCCCGTTCTGGACAGACTGGAACAACAGGTGTAGCTGACTAGCCCGTTCTGGACAGACTGGAACAACAGGTGTAGCTGACTAGCCCGTTCTGGACAGACTGGAACAACAGGTGTAGCTGACTAGCCCGTTCTGGACAGACTGGAACAACAGGTGTAGCTGACTAGCCTGTTCTGGACAAACTGGAACAACAGGTGTAGCTGACTAGCCCGTTCTGGACATACTGGAACAACAGGTGAAGCTGACTAGCCCGTCCTGGACAGACTGGAACAACAGGTGTAGCTGACTAGCCCGTTCTGGACAGACTGGAACAACAGGTGTAGCTGACTAGCCCGTTCTGGACAAACTGGAACAACAGGTGTAGCTGACTAGCCCGTTCTGGACAGACTGGAACAACAGGTGTAGCTGACTAGCCCGTTCTGGACAGACTGGAACAACAGGTGTAGCTGACTAGCCCGTTCTGGACAGACTGGAACAACAGGTGAAGCTGACTATCCCGTTCTGGACAAACTGGAACAACAGGTGTAGCTGACTAGCCCGTTCTGGACAGACTAGAACAACAGGTGTAGCTGACTAGCCCATTCTGGACAAACTGGAACAACAGGTGAAGCTGACTAGCCCGTTCTGGACAGACTGGACCAACAGGTGTAGCTGACTAGCCCGTTCTGGACAGACTGGAACAACAGGTGTAGCTGACTAGCCCATTCTGGACAAACTGGAACAACAGGTGAAGCTGACTAGCCCGTTCTGGACAGACTGGAACAACAGGTGTAGCTGACTAGCCCGTTCTGGACAGACTAGAACAACAGGTGTAGCTGACTAGCCCGCTCTGGACAGACTGGAACAACAGGTGTAGCTGACTAGCCCGTTCTGGACAGACTGGAACAACAGGTGTAGCTGACTAGCCGTTCTGGACAGACTGGAACAACAGGTGTAGCTGACTAGCCCGTTCTGGACAGACTAGAACAACAGGTGAAGCTGACTAGCCCGTTCTGGACAGACTGGAACAACAGGTGAAGCTGACTAGCCCGTTCTGGTCAGACTGGAACAACAGGTGTAGCTGACTAGCCCGTTCTGGACAGACTGGAACAACAGGTGTAGCTGACTAGCCCGTTCTGGACAGACTGGAACAACAGGTGTAGCTGACTAGCCCGTTCTGGACAGACTGGAACAACAGGTGTAGCTGACTAGCCCGTTCTGGACAGACTGGAACAACAGGTGTAGCTGACTAGCCCGTTCTGGACAGACTGGAACAACAGGTGTAGCTGACTAGCCCGTTCTGGACAGACTAGAACAACAGGTGTAGCTGACTAGCCCGTTCTGGACAGACTAGAACAACAGGTGTAGCTGACTAGCCCGTTCTGGACAGACTAGAACAACAGGTGAAGCTGACTAGCCCGTTCTGGACAGACTAGAACAACAGGTGAAGCTGACTAGCCCGTTCTGGACAGACTAGAACAACAGGTGTAGCTGACTAGCCCGTTCTGGACAGACTAGAACAATAGGTGTAGCTGACTAGCCCGTTCTGGACAGACTAGAACAACAGGTGTAGCTGACTAGCCCGTTCTGGACAGACTAGAACAACAGGTGTAGCTGACTAGCCCGTTCTGGACAGACTAGAACAATAGGTGTAGCTGACTAGCCCGTTCTGGACAGACTAGAACAACAGGTGTAGCTGACTAGCCCGTTCTGGACAGACTAGAACAACAGGTGAAGCTGACTAGCCCGTTCTGGACAGTTCAGTGTTGACTTATTTGAGTTGGATCGACTGAGTTGAGCAGGTCTGTATTAGGTCATGTTTGGGGGAAGGCCCACCGATCAGACTTCAATGTTTCTTGTTCACAGACACAGGTTGAAGACTTATGCGTTCTGTCCTCAAATTTATATAAAGCAGACTGTTATGTTCTGTGTTATAGATTTCTATAAATCATACCATCATCTTCTGTGTTCTAGACCTCTATAAAAGAAAGACTGTTCTGTGTTCTAGACCTCTATAAGGGAAAGACTGTTCTGTGTTCTAGACTTCTATAAAGGAAAGACTGTTCTGTGTTCTAGACTTCTATAAGGGAAAGACTGTTCTGTGTTCTAGACCTCTATAAGGGAAAGACTGTTCTGTGTTCTAGACTTCTATAAAGGAAAGACTGTTCTGTGTTCTAGACTTCTATAAGGGAAAGACTGTTCTGTGTTCTAGACTTCTATAAGGGAAAGACTGTTCTGTGTTCTAGACCTCTATAAAGGAAAGACTGTTCTGTGTTCTAGACTTCTATAAAGGAAAGACTGTTCTGTGTTCTAGACTTCTATAAGGGAAAGACTGTTCTGTGTTCTAGACCTCTATAAGGGAAAGACTGTTCTGTGTTCTAGACTTCTATAAAGGAAAGACTGTTCTGTGTTCTATACTTCTATAAGGGAAAGACTGTTCTGTGTTCTAGACTTCTATAAGGGAAAGACTGTTCTGTGTTCTAGACCTCTATAAAGGAAAGACTGTTCTGTGTTCTAGACTTCTATAAGGGAAAGACTGTTCTGTGTTCTAGACCTCTATAAAGGAAAGACTGTTCTGTGTTCTAGACTTCTATAAGGGAAAGACTGTGTTTAAACACTGGCTCCCTGGGACGTGTTACAGCAACATCTCCTTCCAGCTGATCTCAGAAGCTACAGTCAACAGAACCACACTGGTCCGACGCAGTGACCTGACCCATGAACCCCGGCAACACAGGACAGGTAGCTACTATATACCCATGAACCCCGGCAACACAGGACAGGTAGCTACTATATACCAATGAACCCCGGCAACACAGGACAGGTAGATACTATATACCAATGAACCCCGGCAACACAGGACAGGTAGATAATATATATATCCCACAGGACAGGTAACTAACTACATACCCCACAACAGGTAACTAACTACATACCCCACAACACAGGTAACTAACTACATACCCCACAACACAGGTAACTAACTACATACCCCACAACACAGGTAACTAACTACATACCCCATGAGTCCTGGCAACACAGGACAGGTAACTAACTACATACCCCACAACACAGGACAGGTAACTAACTACATACCCCATGAGTCCTGGCAACACAGGACAGGTAACTAACTACATACCCCACAACACAGGACAGGTAACTAACTACATACCCCACAACACAGGACAGGTAACTAACTACATACCCCACAACAGGTAACTAACTACATACCCCACAACACAGGACAGGTAACTAACTACATACCCCACAACACAACACAGGACAGGTAACTAACTACATACCCCACAACACAGGACAGGTAACTAACTACATACCCCACAACACAGGACAGGTAACTAACTACATACCCCATGAGTCCTGGCAACACAGGACATGTAACTAACTACATACCCCATGAGTACTGGCAACACAACACAACACAACACAAGTAACTAACTACATACCCCACAACACAGGTAACTAACTACATACCCCATGAGTCCTGGCAACACAGGACAGGTAACTAACTACATACCCCACAACACAGGTAACTAACTACATACCCCACAACACAGGTAACTAACTACATACCCCATGAGTCCTGGCAACACAGGACAGGTAACTAACTACATACCCCATGAGTCCTGGCAACACAACACAGGTAACTAACTACATACCCCACAACACAGGACACGTAACTAACTACATACCCCACAACACAGGACAGGTAACTAACTACATACCCCACAACACAGGACAGGTAACTAACTACATACCCCATGAGTCCTGGCAACACAGGACATGTAACTAACTACATACCCCATGAGTCCTGGCAACACAACACAACACAACACAAGTAACTAACTACATACCCCACAACACAGGTAACTAACTACATACCCCATGAGTCCTGGCAACACAACACAGGTAACTAACTACATACCCCACAACACAGGACAGGTAACTAACTACATACCCCACAACACAGGACAGGACAGGTAACTAACTACATACCCCACAACACAACACAGGACAGGTAACTAACTACATACCCCACAACACAGGACAGGTAACTAACTACATACCCCACAACACAGGACAGGTACTAACTACATACCCCACAACACAACACAGGACAGGTAACTAACTACATACAACACAGGACAGGTAACTAACTACATACCCCACAACACAGGACAGGTAACTAACTACATACCCCACAACACAGGTAACTAACTACATACAACACAACACAGGACAGGTAACTAACTACATACCCCACAACACAACACAGGTAACTAACTACATACCCCACAACACAACACAGGTAACTAACTACATACCCCACAACACAGGACAGGTAACTAACTACATACCCCATGAGTCCTGGCAACACAGGACAGGTAACTAACTACATACCCCACAACACAGGACAGGTAACTAACTACATACCCCATTAGTCCTGGCAACACAACACAGGTAACTAACTACATACCCCATGAGTCCTGGCAACACAACACAGGTAACTAACTACATACCCCACAACACCGGTAACTAACTACGTACCCCATGAGTCCTGGCAACACAGGACAGGTAACTAACTACATACCCCACAACACAGGACAGGTAACTAACTACATACAACACAGGACAGGTAACTAACTACATACCCCACAACAGGTAACTAACTACATACCCCACAACAGGTAACTAACTCCATACCCCACAACAGGTAACTAACTACATACCCCACAACAGGTAACTAACTACATACCCCACAACACAGGACAATTAACTAACTACATACCCCATGAGTCCTGGCAACACAGGACATGTAACTAACTACATACCCCATGAGTCCTGGCAACACAACACAACACAAGTAACTAACTACATACCCCACAACACAGGTAACTAACTACATACCCCATGAGTCCTGGCAACACAGGACAGGTACCTAACTACATACCCCACAACACAGGTAACTAACTACATACCCCACAACACAGGTAACTAACTACATACCCCATGAGCCCTGGCAACACAGGACAGGTAACTAACTACATACCCCATGAGTCCTGGCAACACAAC
>NW_022261985.1:17329067-17359067 GCF_002021735.2 Oncorhynchus kisutch | reverse complement strand
TGGTCTCTCAGACACTATACTACCTGGGCTGGTCTCTAACCTGTTATTATAGACATGGTCTCAGACACTATACTACCTGGGCTGGTCTCTAACCTGTTATTATAGACATGGTCTCAGGCACTATACTACCTGGGCTGGTCTCTAACCTGTTATTATAGACATGGTCTCAGACACTTTACTACCTGGGCTGGTCTCTAACCTGTTATCATAGACATGGTCTCAGACACTATACTACCTCAAATCAAATCAAATCAAATCAAATGTATTTATATAGCCCTTCGTACATCAGCTGATATCTCAAAGTGCTGTACAGAAACCCAGCCTAAAACCCCAAACAGCAAGCAATGCAGGTGGAGAAGCACGGTGGCTAGGAAAAACTCCCTAGAAAGGCCAATACCTAGGAAGAAACCTAGAGAGGAACCAGGCTATGTGGGGTGGCCAGTCCTCTTCTGGCTGTGCCGGGTAGAGATTATAACAGAACATGGTCAAGATGTTCAATGTTCATAAATGACCAGCATGGTCGAATAATAATAAGGCAGAACAGTTGAAACTAGAGCAGCAGCACAGTCAGGTGGAAGTTGAAACTGGAGCAGCAGCATGGCCAGGTAGACTGGGGACAGCAAGGAGTCATCATGTCAGGTAGTCCTGGGGCATGGTCCTAGGGCTCAGGTCAGTTGAAACTGGAACAGCAGCATGGCCAGGTGGACTGGGGACAGCAAGGAGTCATCATGTCAGGTAGTCCTGGGGCATGGTCCTAGGGCTCAGGTCCTCCGAGAGAGAGAAAGAAAGAGAGAAGGAGAGAATTAGAGAACGCACACTTAGATTCACACAGGACACCGAATAGGACAGGAGAAGTACTCCAGATATAACAAACTGACCCCAGCCCCCCGACACATAAACTACTGCAGCATAAATACTGGAGGCTGAGACAGGAGGGGTCAGGAGACACTGTGGCCCCATCCGAGGACACCCCCGGACAGGGCCAAACAGGAAGGATATAACCCCACCCACTTTGCCAAAGCACAGCCCCCACACCACTAGAGGGATATCTTCAACCACCAACTTACCATCCTGAGACAAGGCTGAGTATAGCCCACAAAGATCTCCGCCACGGCACAACCCAAGGGGGGGGGGGGGGGGCGCCAACCCAGACAGGATGACCACAACAGTGAATCAACCCACTCAGGTGACGCACCCCCTCCAGGGACGGCATGAGAGAGCCCCAGCAAGCCAGTGACTCAGCCCCTGTAATAGGGTTAGAGGCAGAGAATCCCAGTGGAAAGAGGGGAACCGGCCAGGCAGAGACAGCAAGGGCGGTTCGTTGCTCCAGAGCCTTTCCGTTCACCTTCCCACTCCTGGGCCAGACTACACTCAATCATATGACCCACTGAAGAGATGAGTCTTCAGTAAAGACTTAAAGGTTGAGACCGAGTTTGCGTCTCTGACATGGGTAGGCAGACCGTTCCATAAAAATGGAGCTCTATAGGAGAAAGCCTTGCCTCCAGCTGTTTGCTTAGAAATTCTAGGGACAATTAGGAGGCCTGCGTCTTGTGACCGTAGCGTACGTATAGGTATGTACGGCAGGACCAAATCAGAGAGATAGGTAGGAGCAAGCCCATGTAATGCTTTGTAGGTTAGCAGTAAAACCTTGAAATCAGCCCTTGCTTTGACAGGAAGCCAGTGTAGAGAGGCTAGCACTGGAGTAATATGATCAAATTTTTTGGTTCTAGTCAGGATTCTAGCAGCCGTATTTAGCACTAACTGAAGTTTATTTAGTGCTTTATCCGGGTAGCCGGAAAATAGAGCATTGCAGTAGTCTAACCTAGAAGTGACAAAAGCATGGATTAATTTTTCTGCATCATTTTTGGACAGAAAGTTTCTGATTTTTGCAATGTTACGTAGATGGAAAAAAGCTGTCCTCGAAATAGTCTTGATATGTTCTTCAAAAGAGAGATCAGGGTCCAGAGTAACGCCGAGGTCCTTCACAGTTTTATTTGAGACGACTGTACAACCATTAAGATTAATTGTCAGATTCAACAGAAGATCTCTTTGTTTCTTGGGACCTAGAACAAGCATCTCTGTTTTGTCCGAGTTTAATAGTAGAAAGTTTGCAGCCATCCACTTCCTTATGTCTGAAACACATGCTTCTAGCGAGGGCAATTTTGGGGCTTCACCATGTTTCATTGAAATGTACAGCTGTGTGTCATCCGCATAGCAGTGAAAGTTTACATTATGTTTTCGAATAACATCCCCAAGAGGTAAAATATATAGTGAAAACAATAGTGGTCCTAAAACGGAACCTTGAGGAACACCGAAATTTACAGTTGATTTGTCAGAGGACAAACCATTCACAGAGACAAACTGATATCTTTCCGACAGATAAGATCTAAACCAGGCCAGAACATGTCCGTGTAGACCAATTTGGGTTTCCAATCTCTCCAAAAGAATGTGGTGATCGATGGTATCAAAAGCAGCACTAAGGTCTAGGAGCACGAGGACAGATGCAGAGCCTCGGTCCGATGCCATTAAAATGTCATTTACCACCTTCACAAGTGCCGTCTCAGTGCTATGATGGGGTCTAAAACCAGACTGAAGCATTTCGTATACATTGTTTGTCTTCAGGAAGGCAGTGAGTTGCTGCGCAACAGCCTTCTCTAAAATTTTTGAGAGGAATGGAAGATTCGATATAGGCCGATAGTTTTTTATATTTTCTGGGTCAAGGTTTGGCTTTTTCAAGAGAGGCTTTATTACTGCCACTTTTAGTGAGTTTGGTACACATCCAGTGGATAGAGAGCCGTTTATTATGTTCAACATAGGAGGGCCAAGCACAGGAAGCAGCTCTTTCAGTAGTTTAGTTGGAATAGGGTCCAGTATGCAGCTTGAAGGTTTAGAGGCCATGATTATTTTCATCATTGTGTCAAGAGATATAGTACTAAAACACTTGAGCGTCTCTCTTGATCCTAGGTCCTGGCAGAGTTGTGCAGACTCAGGACAACTGAGGTTTGGAGGAATACGCAGGTTTAAAGAGGAGTCCGTAATTTGCTTTCTAATAATCATAATCTTTTCCTCAAAGAAGTTCATGAATTTATCACTGCTAAAGTGAAAGTCATCCTCTCTTGGGGAATGCTGCTTTTTAGTTAGCTTTGCGACAGTATTAAAAAGGAATTTCGGATTGTTCTTATTTTCCTCAATTAAGTTAGAAAAATAGGATTATCGAGCAGCAGTAAGGGCTCTACGGTACTGCACGGTACCGTCCTTCCAAGCTAGTCGGAAGACTTCCAGTTTGGTGTGGCGCCATTTCCGTTCCAATTTTCTGGAAGCTTGCTTCAGAGCTCGGGTATTTTCTGTGTACCAGGGAGCTAGTTTCTTATGAGACATTTTTTTGTTTTTAGGGGTGCAACTGCATCTAGGGTATTGCGCAGGGTTAGATTGAGATCCTCAGTTAGGTGGTTAACTGATTTTTGTCCTCTGGCGTCCTTGGGTAGGCAGAGGGAGTCTGGAAGGGCATCAAGGAATCTTTGTGTTGTCTGTGAATTTATAGCACGACTTTTGATGTTCCTTGGTTGGGGTCTAAGCAGATTATTTGTTGCAATTGCAAACGTAATAAAATGGTGGTCCGATAGTCCAGGATTATGAGGAAAAACATTAAGATCCACCACATTTATTCCATGGGACAAAACTAGGTCCAGCGTATGACTGTGACAGTGAGTGGGTCCAGAGACATGTTGGACAAAACCCACTGAGTCGATGATGGCTCTGAAAGCCTTTTGGAGTGGGTCTGTGGACTTTTCCATGTGAATATTAAAGTCACCAAAGATTAGAATATTATCTGCTATGACTACAAGGTCCGATAGGAATTCAGGGAACTCAGTGAGAAACGCTGTATATGGCCCAGGAGGCCTGTAAACAGTAGCTATAAAAAGTGATTGAGTAGGCTGCATAGATTTCATGACTAGAAGCTCAAAAGACGAAAATGTCATTTTTTTTTTTGTAAATTGAAATTTGCCATCGTAAATGTTAGCAACACCTCCGCCTTTGCGGGATGCACGGGGGATATGGTCACTAGTGTAGCCAGGAGGTGAGGCCTCATTTAAAACAGTAAATTCATCAGGCTTAAGCCATGTTTCAGTCAGGCCAATCACATCAAGATTATGATCAGTGATTAGTTCATTGACTATAATTGCCTTTGAAGTAAGGGATCTAACATTAAGTAGCCCTATTTTGAGATGTGAGGTATCATGATCTCTTTCAGTAATGACAGGAATGGAGGTGGTCTTTATCCTAGTGAGATTGCTAAGGCGAACACCGCCATGTTTAGTTTTGCCCAACCTAGGTCGAGGCACAGACACGGTCTCAATGGTGATAGCTGAGCTGACTACACTGACTGTGCTAATGGCAGACTCCACTATGCTGGCAGGCTGGCTAACAGCCTGCTGCCTGGCCTGCACCCTATTTCATTGTGGAGCTAGAGGAGTTAGAGCCCTGTCTATGTTGGTAGATAAGATGAGAGCACCCCTCCAGCTAGGATGGAGTCCGTCACTCCTCAGCAGGTCAGGCTTGGTCCTGTTTGTGGGTGAGTCCCAGAAAGAGGGCCAATTATCTACAAATTCTAACTTTTGGGAGGGGCAGAAAACAGTTTTCAACCAGCGATTGAGTTGTGAGACTCTGCTGTAGAGCTCATCACTCCCCCTAACTGGGAGGGGGCCAGAGACAATTACTCGATGCCGACACATCTTTCTAGCTGATATGCACGCAGAAGCTATGTTGCGCTTAGTGATTTCTGACTGTTTCATCCTAACATCGTTGGTGCCGACGTGGATAACAATATCTCTATACTCTCTACACTCGCCAGTTTTAGCTTTAGCCAGCACCATCTTCAGATTAGCCTTAACGTCGGTAGCCCTGCCCCCGGGTAAACAGTGTATGATCGCTGGATGATTCGCTTTAAGTCTAATACTGCGGGTAATGGAGTCGCCAATGACTAGAGTTTTCAATTTGTCAGAGCTAATGGTGGCAAGCTTCGGCGTCTCAGACCCGGTAACGGGAGGAGTAGAGACCAGAGAAGAATCGGCCTCTGACTCCGACCCGCTGCTTAATGGGGAAAACCGGTTGAAAGTTTCTGTCGGCTGAATGAGCGACACCGGTTGAGCGTTCCTACAGCATTTCCTTCCAGAAACCGTGAGAAAGTTGTCCGGCTGCGGGGACTGTGCCAGGGGATTTACACTACTATCTGTACTTACTGGTGCCACAGACGCTATTTCATCCTTTCCTACACTGAAATTACCCTTGCCTAACGATTGCGTCTGAAGCTGGGCTTGCAGCACAGCTATCCTCGCCGTAAGCCGAGTACAGCGGCTGCAATTAGAAGTCATCATGTTAATGTTACTACTTAGCTTCGGCTGTTGGAGGTCCTGACGAATCGTGTCCAGATAAAGCGTCCGGAGTGAAAAAGTTGAGGAAAAAATAAATAAATATATGAACGGTAATTAAAAAGTGAAAACCGTAAAGTTGTCAGGTAGCAAAACAGGTTAGCAACAAAACGCACAGCAACTCGAAAACAAGCCTGCCAGCCTGGGCTGGTCTCTAACCTGTTATTATAGACATGGTCTCAGACACTATACTACTTGGGCTGGTCTCTAACCTGTTATCATAGACATGGTCTCTCAGACACTATACTACCTGGACTGGTCTCTAACCTGTTATCATAGACATGGTCTCTCAGACACTATACTACCTGGACTGGTCTCTAACCTGTTATTATAGACATGGTCTCAGACACTATACTAGCTGGGCTGGTCTCTAACCTGTTATTATAGACATGGTCTCAGACACTATACTACCTGGACTGGTCTCTAACCTGTTATTATAGACATGGTCTCAGACACTATACTACCTGGACTGGTCTCTAACCTGTTATTATAGACATGGTCTCTCAGACACTATACTACCTGGACTGGTCTCTAACCTGTTATTATAGACATGGTCTCAGACACTATACTAGCTGGGCTGGTCTCTAACCTGTTATTATAGACATGGTCTCTCAGACACTATACTACCTGGGCTGGTCTCTAACCTGTTATTATAGACATGGTCTCTCAAACACTATACTACCTGGGCTGGTCTCTAACCTGTTATTATAGACATGGTCTCAGACACTATACTACCTGGGCTGGTCTCTAACCTGTTATTATAGACATGGTCTCAGACACTATACTACCTGGGCTGGTCTCTAACCTGTTATTATAGACATGGTCTCAGACACTATACTACCTGGGCTGGTCTCTAACCTGTTATTATAGACATGGTCTCAGACACTATACTACCTGGACTGGTCTCTAACCTGTTATTATAGACATGGTCCCTCAGACACTATACTACCTGGGCTGGTCTCTAACCTGTTATTATAGACATGGTCTCAGACACTATACTACCTGGGCTGGTCTCTAACCTGTTATTATAGACATGGTCTCTCAGACACTATACTACCTGGGCTGGTCTTTAACCTGTTATTATAGACATGGTCTCTCAGACACTATACTACCTGGGCTGGTCTCTAACCTGTTATTATAGACATGGTCTCTCAGACACTATACTACCTGGGCTGGTCTCTAACCTGTTATCATTAGTCATCGGTGAGTCCCTCAGACACTATACTACCTGGGCTGGTCTCTAACCTGTTATTATAGACATGGTCTCAGACACTATACTACCTGGGCTGGTCTCTAACCTGTTATTATAGACATGGTCTCTCAGACACTATACTACCTGGGCTGGTCTCTAACCTGTTATTATAGACATGGTCTCTCAGACACTATACTACCTGGGCTGGTCTCTAACCTGTTATTATAGACATGGTCTCTCAGACACTATACTACCTGGGCTGGTCTCTAACCTGTTATTATAGACATGGTCTCTCAGACTCTATACTACCTGGGCTGGTCTCTAACCTGTTATTATAGACATGGTCTCAGACACTATACTACCTGGGCTGGTCTCTAACCTGTTATTATAGACATGGTCTCAGACACTATACTACCTGGGCTGGTCTCTAACCTGTTATTATAGACATGGTCTCAGACACTATACTACCTGGGCTGGTCTCTAACCTGTTATTATAGACATGGTCCCTCAGACACTATACTACCTGGGCTGGTCTCTAACCTGTTATTATAGACATGGTCTCAGACACTATACTACCTGGGCTGGTCTCTAACCTGTTATTATAGACATGGTCTCAGACACTATACTACCTGGGCTGGTCTCTAACCTGTTATTATAGACATGGTCTCTCAGACACTATACTACCTGGGCTGGTCTCTAACCTGTTATTATAGACATGGTCTCAGACACTATACTACCTGGGCTGGTCTCTAACCTGTTATTATAGACATGGTCTCAGACACTATACTACTAGTAGTGCACTACTTTAGACCAGGGTCCATAGGGGTAGTGCACTACTTTAGACCAGGGCCCATTGAGGTAGGTCACTACTGTAGACCCGGGCCCATAGGGGTAGGGCACTACTTTAGACCAGGGCCCATAGGGGTAGGGCACTACTTTAGACCAGGGCCCATAGGGGTAGGGCACTACTTTAGACCAGGGCCCATAGGGGTAGGGCACTACTTTAGACCAGGGCCCATAGGGGTAGGGCACTACTTTAGACCAGGGCCCATAGGGGTAGGGCACTACTTTAGACCAGGGCCCATAGGGGTAGGGCACTACTTTAGACCAGGACCCATAGGGGTAGGGCACTACTTTAGACCAGGGCCCATAGGGGTAGCGCTACTTTAGACCAGGGCCCATAGGGGTAGGGCACTACTTTAGACCAGGGCCCATAGGGGTAGTGCACTACTTTAGACCAGGGTCCATAGGGGTAGTGCACTACTTTAGACCAGGGCCCATAGGGGTAGGGCACTACTTTAGACCAGGGCCCATAGGGGTAGGGCACTACTTTAGACCAGGGCCCATAGGGGTAGGGCACTACTTTAGACCAGGGCCCATAGGGGTAGGGAACTACTTTAGACCAGGGCCCATAGGGGTAGGGCACTACTTTAGACCAGGGCCCATAGGGGTAGGGCACTACTTTAGACCAGGACCCATAGGGGTAGGGCACTACTTTAGACCAGGGCCCATAGGGGTAGGGCACTACTTTAGACCAGGGCCCATAGGGGTAGGGCACTACTTTAGACCAGGACCCATAGGGGTAGGTCACTACTGTAGACCAGGGCCCATAGGGGTAGGTCACTACTGTAGACCAGGGCCCATAGGGTTAGAGCACTACTTTAGACCAGGACCCATAGGGGTAGGTCACTACTGTAGACCAGGGCCCATAGGGGTAGGTCACTACTTTAGACCAGGACCCATAGGGGTAGGGCACTACTTTAGACCAGGGCCCATAGGGGTAGGGCACTACTTTAGACCAGGGCCCATAGGGGTAGGTCACTACTTTAGACCAGGACCCATAGGGGTAGGGCACTACTTTAGACCAGGGCCCATAGGGGTAGGTCACTACTTTAGACCAGGACCCATAGGGGTAGGGCACTACTGTAGACCAGGGCCCATAGGGGTAGGTCACTACTGTAGACCAGGGCCCATAGGGTTAGAGTACTACTTTAGACCAGGGCCCATAGGGGTAGGGCACTACTTTAGACCAGGGCCCATAGGGGTAGGTCACTACTGTAGACCAGGGCCCATAGGGTTAGAGCACTACTTTAGACCAGGACCCATAGGGGTAGGTCACTACTGTAGACCAGGGCCCATAGGGGTAGGGCACTACTTTAGACCAGGGCCCATAGGGAATAGTGTAATATTTGGAACACAGACCTTGTTAATCAAATCATGGATTGGCTGAATCAGCTTGTTGCTTCGGTTTTGAATTTAATCAGCTGTTTGTAGCCTGATGTTGGTTCTGATTGGCTGCCTGGTTTTGTCTGTCTGTCTCTAGAGCCAACGGGAGTGCGGGAGCTGGTGGTGTATTCTCTGAGCCCGACTGCAGTCATCCTGTCGTGGCAGAGACCGTACCACGTGGCATTCAGGAAGTACGTCCTGCAGACATTCTTCTTCAACCCTGTCACGCTGGCCTCCGAGTGGACCACGTACTACGAGATCGCTGCTACTGCCTCAGTCATCGCATCCGTGGTAACTAGTCCCGCCCTAACCCTGACCCAGCCAATCACCTGCCGCATGGCCTTAGCCAATCACCTATCTGCCTGTAGCAGGGTTGTAGCCAGACTGTTTTGTGGTGGTACTTTATGTTAGATGACGTGTGTCACTAGGCTCACCCCTCCTCTAGCTGTCTCTTCTCTCATCTCTCTCCCTCCCTACTCAAGAGAGACACAGATCTGTTGCTGGTCTGGTACTGTGGTTGTCCCCTGTTTTAACAGATCTCTCACTCCCTACTCCAGAGAGAGACAGATCTGTTGCTGGTCTGGTACTGTGGTTGTCCCCTGTTTTAACAGATCTCTCACTGCCTACTCCAGAGAGACACAGATCTGTTGCTGGTCTGGTACTGTGGTTGGCCCCTGTTTTAACAGATCTCTCCCTCCCTACTCTAGAGAGAGACATATCTGTTGCTGGTCTGGTACTGTGGTTGTTTTAGCAGACCCCTGTTTTAGCAGACAAGTCATGCTATGTTATTTTAGATCACATGACCCACTAGGCTCTGAGCATTGCTAACGTAACGTAGCAGGTGTAAAAGAAAGGCCTGAGAGGGATGCCTCACGTTCTGATCATGATGAGAAAACAATAACTGTCGGGTGGTTCTCTTCTGTATTTTTCAACCAATCCAGTAAGTGAGGAGGAGGAGTTAAATTGGATTGTCTGGAAACCACTTCAGAGAGTACGCTAGCATGTGTCCTAGCTAGTCTTGTTAATATAAACCACTTCAGAGAGTACGCTAGCATGTGTCCTAGCTAGCTGTGGTCTTGTTAGTTTCTCCGTCTCTCCTCCTCGCCCCTCCTCCTCTCCCTCTCTCCCTCTCCCCTCCTCCTCTCCCTCTCCCCTCCTCCTCTCCCTCTTCTCCTCTCCCTCTCTCCTCCTCTCCCTTCCCTCTCTCCCTCTCCCCTCCTCTCCCCTCCCTCTTCTCCTCTCCCTCTCTCCTCTTCTTCCTTCCCTCTCTCCCTCTCTCCTCCTCTCCCCTCCCTTCCATCTCTCCCTCTCTAGTCTTCTCCCTCTCTCCTCCTCTTCATCTCTCCTCCTCTTCATCTATCCTCTTCTCCCTCTCTCCTCCTCTCCCTCTCTCCTCCTCTTCATCTCTCCCTCTCTCCTCCTCTCCTCTCCCTTTCTCCTCTTCTCCCTCTCTCCTCTTCTCCCTCTCTCCTCCTCTCCCTCTCTCCTCCTCTTCATCTCTCCTCCTCTCCCTCCTCCAGAGAGTGACAGATCTGTTGCCGGCCTGGTACTACAACTTCCGTGTTACCATGGTGACGTGGGGCGATCCCCCTCTCAGCTGCTGTGACAGCTCTACTGTTAGCTTTGTTACAGGTACCACACACACACACACACACACACACACACACACACACACACACACACACACACACACACACACACACACACACCCAATGGCAACACACACACACACCACACACAAACCCACTCCATGGCACCACACGCACACACACCACACACAAACCCACACCATGGTACCACACACACCATGGCACCACACACACTATGGCACCACACACCCCATAGCACCACACACCCCATAGCATCACACACCCCATAGCACCACACACCCCATAGCACCACACACCCCATAGCACCACACACCCCATAGCACCACACACACTATGGCACCACACACCCCATAGCACCACACACACTATGGCACCACACACATCCTCATGTCCTCCTGCTCTGCCCCAGCTCCTGAGGCCCCCCACATCTCGTCAGTAGACTACAACCATGGGACTCTGTACGTCCGCTGGACCTACGGGGAACTCTTCATAGACATGTCCCACAGCAGGATGCTACACTGGCAGGTCACAGCTCACGGCAAGAAGGGATCCAAGAGGACTTACTCCACTGATGTGAGTCACTGACACCTCTACACCTCCAGACCTCCAGACCTTCACACCTCCACACCTCCACACCTCCATACCTCCAGACCTCCACACCTCCACACCTCCAGACCTCCAGACCTCCACACCTCCACACCTCCAGACCTCCAGACCTCCACACCTCCACACCTCCAGACCTCCAGACCTCCACACCTCCAGACCTCAACACCTCCAGACCTCCAGACCTCCACACCTCCAGACCTCAACACCTCCAGACCTCCACACCTCCACACCTTCACACCTCCACACCTCCATACCTCCACACCTCCACACCTCCACACCTCCACACCTCCACACCTTCACACCTCCACACCTTCACACCTCCACACCTCCACACCTCCATACCTCCACACCTAGCACACCTTCACACCTCCAGACCTCCATACCTCCAGACCTCCATACCTTCACACCTCCAGACCTCCAGACCTCCAGACCTCTACACCTCCACACCTCCACACCTCCAGACCTCCAGACCTCCACACCCCCACACCTCCATACCTCCATACCTCCAGACCTTCAGACCTCCAGACCTCCACACCTCCAGACCTCCAGACCTCCACACCTCCAGACCTCCACACCTCCAGACCTCCACACCTTCACACGTCCACACCTCCACACCTCCATACCTCCAGACCTCCATACCTCCACATCTCCACATCTCCAGACCTCCACACCTCCAGACCTCCATAACTCCACACCTCCATACCTCCACATCTCCCCTCCATACCTCCAGACCACACCTCCAGACCTCCACACCACACCACACCACACCACACCTCCAGACCTCCACACCTCCAGACCTCCATACCTCCACACCTCCACACCTCCACACCTCCATACCTCTATACCTCCAGATCTCCAGATCTCCAGACCTCCAGATCTCCAGACCTCCACACCCCCAGACCTCCATACCTCCCCACCTCCAGACCTCCACACCCCCAGACCTCCATACCTCCCCACCTCCAGACCTCCACACCCCCAGACCTCCATACCTCCCCACCTCCAGACCTCCACACCCCCAGACCTCCATACCTCTATACCTCCAGATCTCCAGACCTCCAGATCTCCAGACCTCCACACCCCCAGACCTCCATACCTCCCCACCTCCAGACCTCCACACCCCCAGACCTCCATACCTCCCCACCTCCAGACCTCCACACCCCCAGACCTCCATACCTCCCCACCTCCAGACCTCCACACCCCCAGACCTCCACACCCCCAGACCTCCACACCCCCAGACCTCCATACCTCCCCACCTCCAGACCTCCACACCCCCAGACCTCCATACCTCCCCACCTCCAGACCTCCACACCCCCAAACCTCCATACCTCCCCACCTCCAGACCTCCACACCCCCAGACCTCCATACCTCCCCACCTCCAGACCTCCACACCCCCAGACCTCCATACCTCCCCACCTCCAGACCTCCACACCCCCAGACCTCCATACCTCCCCACCTCCAGACCTCCACACCCCCCAGACCTCCATACCTCCCCACCTCCAGACCTCCACACCCCCAGACCTCCATACCTCCCCACCTCCAGACCTCCACACCCCCAGACCTCCATACCTCCCCACCTCCAGACCTCCACACCCCCAGACCTCCATACCTCCCCACCTCCAGACCTCCACACCCCCAGACCTCCATACCTCCCCACCTCCAGACCTCCACACCCCCAGACCTCCATACCTCCCCACCTCCAGACCTCCACACCCCCAGACCTCCATACCTCCCCACCTCCAGACCTCCACACCCCCAGACCTCCATACCTCCCCACCTCCAGACCTCCACACCCCCAGACCTCCATACCTCCCCACCTCCAGACCTCCACACCCCCAGACCTCCATACCTCCCCACCTCCAGACCTCCACACCCCCAGACCTCCATACCTCCCCACCTCCAGACCTCCACACCCCCAGACCTCCATACCTCCCTACCTCCAGACCTCCACACCCCCAGACCTCCATACCTCCCCACCTCCAGACCTCCACACCCCCATACCTCCCCACCTCCAGACCTCCACACCCCCCAGACCTCCACACCCCCAGACCTCCACACCCCCAGACCTCCACACCTCCAGACCTCCACACCTCCAGACCTCCAGACCTCCATACCTCCCCACCTCCAGACCTCCACACCCCCAGACCTTCTTAATACATTTGCAAACATTTCTAAAAAACTGTTTTTGCTTTGTCATTATGGGATATTCAGCCTCCTGAGGGTGTGATCTTGTCATATCAGTGTGTGTAGTGTTGTCCTGACAGTGTGTTATCCCTGTTCCCCCTGCAGGTCACCCGTAATGTGATGGGTGCCAGTCTGGCCCTGACAGTGTGTTATCCCTGTTCCCAGGTCACCCGTAATGTGATGGGTGCCAGTCTGGTCCTGACAGTGTGTGTTATCCCTGTTCCCAGGTCACCTGTAATGTGATGGGTGCCAGCCTGGCCCTGACAGTGTGTTATCCCTGTTCCCAGGTCACCCGTAATGTGATGGGTGTGTGTAGCGTTGTCCTGACAGTGTGTGTTATCCCTGTTCCCAGGTCACCCGTAATGTGATGGGTGCCAGTCTGGCCCTGACAGTGTGTTATCCCTGTTCCCAGGTCACCCGTAATGTGATGGGTGCCAGTCTGGCCCTGACAGTGTGTTATCCCTGTTCCCCCTGCAGGTCACCCGTAATGTGATGGATGCCAGTCTGGCCCTGACAGTGTGTTATCCCTGTTCCCAGGTCACCCGTAATGTGATGGGTGCCAGTCTGGCCCTGACAGTGTGTTATCCTTGTTCCCCCTGCAGGTCACCCGTAATGTGATGGGTGCCAGTCTGGCCCTGACAGTGTGTTATCCCTGTTCCCAGGTCACCCGTAATGTGATGGGTGCCAGTCTGGCCCTGACAGTGTGTTATCCCTGTTCCCAGGTCACCCGTAATGTGATGGGTGCCAGTCTGGCCCTGCCTCCAGGAGACATTTATAACCTGACTGTATCAGCCTGTACCGAAGGCAAACGCAACTCCTCTGTCCCCAACATCATTAAACTGGGTACGCACACACACACACACACACACACACACACACACACACACACACACACACACACACACACACACCACACACACACACACACACACACACACACACACACACACACACACCAGGGGGTCTCTGGGACATCTTGTCTCAAAGCAGCAACAAAAGGTTGTAGAGAAACAGAGGGAGAATGACATGAAAGAGCCAGAGAAGAGGATTGGAGAAGGAGCCTGGTTAACCCAATCCAGCTTCCAACATGGCATCACTTTTCACTTTGACATCTGTGTTCAATGACCAAATGGAGCCAAACGGACAAACTATCAGCTCCTCTGAGAAGCCACTGCAGTCACGGCCAAACGTTTGGAGAATGACACAAATATTCATTTTCACAAAGTCTGCTGCCTCAGTTTGTGTGATGGCAATTTGCATATACTCCAGAATGTCATGAAGAGTGATCAGAGGAATTGCAATTAACTGCAAAGTCCCTATTTGCCATGCAAATTAGCTGAATCCCCCCCCAAAAAAACATTTCCACTGCATTTCAGCCCTGCCACAAAAGGACCAGCTGACATCATGTCAGTGATTCTCTCGTTAACACAGGTGTGAGTATTGACGAGGACAAGGCTGGAGATCACTCTGTCATACTGATTGAGTTCGAATAACAGACTGGATGCTTCAAAAGGAGGGTGGTGCTTGGAATCACTGTTCTTCCTCTGTCAATCATGGTTACCTGCAAGGAAACACGTGCCGTCATCATTGCTTTGCACTAAACAGGCTTCACAGGCAAGGATATTGCTCCCAGTAAGATTGCACCTAAATGAACCATTTATCGGATCATCAAGAACTTTAAGGAGAGCGGTTCAATTGTTGTGAAGGCTTCAGGGCGCCCAAGAAAGTCCAGCAAGCGCCAGGACCGTCTCCTAAAGTTGATTCAGCTGTGGGATCGGTGCACCACCAGTACAGAGCTTGGTCAGGAATGGCAGCAGGCAGGTGTGAGTGCATCTGCACGCACAGTGAGGCGAAAACTTTTGGAGGATGGCCTGGTGTCAAGAAGGGCAGCAAAGAAGCCACTTCTCTCCAGGAAAAACATCAGGGACAGACTGATATTCTGCAAAAGGTACAGTGATTGGACTGCTGGGGACTGGGGTAAAGTCATTTTCTCTGATGAATCCCCTTTCCGATTGTTTGGGGCATCCGGAAATAAAGCTTGTCCGGAGAAGACAAGGTGAGCGCTACCATCAGTCCTGTGTCATGCCAACAGTAAAGCATCCTGAGACCATTCATGTGTGGGGTTGCTTCTCAGCCAAGGGAGTGGGCTCACTCACAATTTTGCCTAAGAACACAGCCATGAATAAAGAATGGTACCAACACACCTTCTGAGAGCAACTTCTCCCAACCATCCAGGAACAGTTTGGTGATGAACAATGCCTTTTCCAGCACGATGGAGCACCTTGCCATTAGGCAAAAGTGATAACTAAGTGGCTCTGGGAACAAAACATCAATATTTTGGGTCCATGGCCAGGAAACTTCTCAGACCTTAATCCCATTGAGAACTTGTGGTCAATCCTCTAGAGGTGGGTGGACAAACAAAAACCCACAAATTCTGACAAACTCCAAGCATTGATTATGCAAGAATGGGCTGCCATCAGTCAGGAAGAGGCCCAGAAGTTAATTGACAGCGTGCCAGGGCAGATTGCAAAGGTCTTGAAAAAGAGGGTCAACACTGCAAAATATTGACTCTTTGCATCAACTTCATGTAATTGTCAATAAAAGCCTTTGACACTTATGAAATGCTTGTAATTATACTTCAGTATCCCATAGTAACATCTGACAAAAATATCTAAAGACACTGAAGCAGCAAACTTCATGAAAATTAATATTTGTGTAATTCTCAAAACTTTTGGCCACGACTGTGTACTGGATGTTTGATGTCACAATAGCAGCTTATAACAGCACTGATTGAGGAAGTGAACCTGGGGTTGTGACACAGCCTGCCTTCTTTTCCACATCCCTCAGTAGTTCGGTCTAACTAGTAAACAAGGCAGTCTGGGACAACCACAGAGCTACAGTCTACCTGTGTCTGTGGACTAGAGGATAACAGTAGACAAGACAGTCCTACCTGTGTCTGTGGACTAGAGGATAACAGTAGACAAGACAGTCTGGGACGACCACAGAGCTACAGTCTACCCGTGTCTGTGGACTAGAGGATAACAGTAGACAAGACAGTCTGGGACGACAGCAGAGCTACAGTCTACCTGTGTCTGTGGACTAGAGGTTAACAGTAGACAAGACAGTCTGGGACGACTGCAGAGCTACAGTCTACCTGTGTCTGTGGACTAGAGGATAACAGTAGACAAGACAGTCTGGGACGACTGCAGAGCTACAGTCTACCTGTGTCTGTGGACTAGAGGATAACAGTAGAGAAGACAGTCCTACCTGTGTCTGTGGACTAGAGGATAACAGTAGACAAGACAGTCCTACCCGTGTCTGTGGACTAGAGGATAACAGTAGACAAGACAGTCTGGGACGACCACAGAGCTACAGTCTACCTGTGTCTGTGGAGGTTGACCCAGGCGTTTCTCCTGTTGTGTTTGTGACAGAGCCAGCCCCTCCGCGGTCCCTGTACGCGGTGAATGCCACCCACTCCTCAGTGACCCTGCTCTGGAGCGGGGAGGGAGTGGTTGACTTCTACCAGGTGCTCTGTAAACCCACCAACACCATCAACAAGGACCTCAAGGTAAGAGATGCTCTGTCATCTGTAATGATACCCTGTTCCTATGTCCTGTAGTACACTGCCAGACTGTAATGGTACCCTGTTCCCTATGTCCTGTAGTACACTGCCAGACTGTAATGATACCCTGTTCCCTATGTCCTGTAGTACACTGCCAGACTGTAATGATACCCTGTTCCCTATGTCCTGTAGTACACTGCCAGACTGTAATGATACCCTGTTCCCTATGTCCTGTAGTACACTGCCAGACTGTAATGATACCCTGTTCCCTATGTCCTGTAGTACACTGCCAGACTGTAATGGTACCCTGTTCCCTATGTCCTGTAGTACACTGCCAGACTGTAATGGTGCCCTGTTCCCTATGTCCTGTAGTACACTACTGTCATCTGTTATGGTACCCTGTTCCCTATGTCCTGTAGTACACTGCCAGACTGTAATGGTACCCTGTTCCCTATGTCCTGTAGTACACTGCCAGACTGTAATGGTACCCTGTTCCCTATGTCCTGTAGTACACTGCCAGACTGTAATGATACCCTGTTCCCTATGTCCTGTAGTACACTGCTGTCATCTGTGATGGTACCCTGTTCCCTATGTCCTGTAGTACACTGCCAGACTGTAATGATACCCTGTTCCCTATGTCCTGTAGTACACTGCTGTCATCTGTAATGGTACCCTGTTCCCTATGTCCTGTAGTACACTGCCAGACTGTAATGATACCCTGTTCCCTATGTCTTGTAGTACACTGCCAGACTGTAATGGTACCCTGTTCCCTATGTCCTGTAGTACACTGCTGTCATCTGTGATGGTACCCTGTTCCCTATGTCCTGTAGTACACTGCCAGACTGTAATGGTACCCTGTTCCCTATGTCCTGTAGTACACTGCCAGACTGTAATGATACCCTGTTCCCTATGTCCTGTAGTACACTGCCAGACTGTAATGGTACCCTGTTCCCTATGTCCTGTAGTACACTGCCAGACTGTAATGGTAACCTGTTCCCTATGTCCTGTAGTACACTGCCAGACTGTGATGGTACCCTGTTCCCTATGTCCTGTAGTACACTGCCAGACTGTAATGGTACCCTGTTCCCTATGTCCTGTAGTACACTGCCAGACTGTAATGATACCCTGTTCCCTATGTCCTGTAGTACACTGCCAGACTGTAATGGTACCCTGTTCCCTATGTCCTGTAGTACACTGCCAGACTGTAATGGTACCCTGTTCCCTATGTCCTGTAGTACACTGCCAGACTGTAATGATACCCTGTTCCCTATGTCCTGTAGTCCTGCTGTCATCTGTAATGATACCCTGTTCCCTATGTCCTGTAGTACACTGCTGTCATCTGTGATGGTACCCTGTTCCCTATGTCCTGTAGTACACTGCTGTCATCTGTGATGGTACCCTGTTCCCTATGTCCTGTAGTACACTGCCAGACTGTAATGGTACCCTGTTCCCTATGTCCTGTAGTACACTGCTGTCATCTGTGATGGTACCCTGTTCCCTATGTCCTGTAGTACACTGCCAGACTGTAATGGTACCCTGTTCCCTATGTCATGTAGTACACTGCCAGACTGTAATGGTACCCTGTTCCCTATGTCATGTAGTACACTGCCAGACTGTAATGGTACCCTGTTCCCTATGTCATGTAGTACACTGCTGTCATCTGTAATGGTACCCTGTTCCCTATGTCCTGTAGTACACTGCCAGACTGTAATGGTACCCTGTTCCCTATGTCATGTAGTACACTGCTGTCATCTGTAATGGTACCCTGTTCCCTATGTCCTGTAGTACACTGCTGTCATCTGTGATGGTACCAGGGTGCTAGTGAACTGAAACATTGTATCAACTATTAACTGGGTCAGTCTGAAGCTGGTGCTAGTGAACTGAAACATTGTATCAACTATTAACTGGGTCAGTCTGAAGCTGGTGCTAGTGAACTGAAACATTGTATCAACTATTAATTGGGTCAGTCTGAAGCTGGTGCTAGTGAACTGAAACATTGTATCAAGTATTCAGGGCCCGTAGAGGCCCAGTGAGCTCCGGACAGACATGCTGTTGGCTACGTGTGCAGGGATAAGCGGTAATCAGGTTGTTTATGTTTCCACCGGATCAGAGCATTACATTTTCTCCCCTGTCATGCTGAGTGGTTATCAAAAGTGCGAGAGCTGGATAGATGTTTCTAATAGTCTACGTTGAGGAACTATTGACATTCCCAACGGATGTAAAAAACAGACTTTGTTTACTTGTTGCTGTTGGCGAATAAAACATAACTTTGAGAAGCTCCACGGTGATGGTGAGTTAAGACGATCAGAAACAGTATCGGATCCCCAAATGGACACATTTACAGGCCTGGTAGACTAGGACTACTTCTACAGGTAATCAGTTCCTGTCCGTACTCAACAGGTAGACTAGGACTACTTCTACAGGTAATCAGTTCCTGTCCTTACTCAACAGGTAGACTAGGACTACTTCTACAGGTAATCAGTTCCTGTCCTTATTCAACAGGTAGACTAGGACTACTTCTACAGGTAATCAGTTCCTGTCCTTATTCAACAGGTAGACTAGGACTACCTCTACAGGTAATCAGTTCCTGTCCGTACTCAACAGGTAGACTAGGACTACTGCTACAGGTAATCAGTTCCTGTCCTTACTCAACAGGTAGACTAGGACTACTGCTACAGGTAATCAGTTCCTGTCCGTACTCAACAGGTAGACTAGGACTACCTCTACAGGTAATCAGTTCCTGTCCGTACTCAACAGTGACTGGAGCGCTCCAAACAAAAGACAACGAATAAATTGACAAAACTCGTAAATGAAATAAACCAAAACTTGTTTCTCACCAGTGTAGCCTAGGTTACGCTGTAAACAACATGTCCACTCGCACAATGACAATGGAAGATTGTAATAAGACTATATTGAATGCATTAACAGACATGACTGTAACCATAGTAACAAACATTCAGGCCTCTATAATGGGTTAGTCCACTCAGACAGACCTCCCTAATGGATTAGTCCACTCAGACAGACCTCTATAATGGATTAGTCCACTCAGACAGGCCTCTATAATGGATTAGTCCACTCAGACAGACCTTTATAATGGATTAGTCCACTCAGACAGACCTCTATAATGGATTAGTCCACTCAGACAGGCCTCTATAATGGATTAGTCCACTCAGACAGGCCTCTATAATGGATTAGTCCACTCAGACAGTCCTCTATAATGGATTAGTCCACTCAGACAGGCCTCTATAATGGATTAGTCCACTCAGACAGGCCTCTATAATGGATTAGTCCACTCAGACAGGCCTCTATAATGGATTAGTCCACTCAGACAGACCTCCCTAATGGATTAGTCCACTCAGACAGGCCTCTATAATGGATTAGTCCACTCAGACAGGCCTCTATAATGGATTAGTCCACTCAGACAGGCCTCTATAATGGATTAGTCCACTCAGACAGACCTCTACAATGGATTAGTCCACTCAGACAGGCCTCTATAATGGATTAGTCCACTCAGACAGGCCTCTATAATGGATTAGTCCACTCAGACAGGCCTCTATAATGGATTAGTCCACTCAGACAGACCTCTACAATGGATTAGTCCACTCAGACAGGCCTCTACAATGGGTTAGTCCACTCAGACAGACCTCCCTAATGGATTAGTCCACTCAGACAGGCCTCTATAATGGATTAGTCCACTCAGACAGGCCTCTATAATGGATTTGTCCACTCAGACAGGCCTCTATAATGGATTAGTCCACTCAGACAGACCTCTACAATGGATTAGTCCACTCAGACAGGCCTCTATAATGGATTAGTCCACTCAGACAGACCTCTACAATGGATTAGTCCACTCAGACAGACCTCTACAATGGATTAGTCCACTCAGACAGGCCTGAATCAGACAGTAGATAGTAGTGTTCTGTCCTTGCAGTATGTTCTCTGTTCTCTCTGTTCTACAGTACGGTGTTCTGTCCTTCCAGTATGTTCTCTGTTCTCTCTGTTCTACAGTACGGTGTTCTGTCCTTCCAGTATGTTCTCTGTTCTCTCTGCAGGCTCGGGAGCCTCTAACAGCCCAGTCCCATGTGGTGACAGTGTCCAGCCTGCTACCCTCCTCCTCCTATAACTGCAGTGTGATCAGTTATAGCTACAGTACGCCCAGCGAGCCAGCCTTCATACACATCTCTACTACAGGTACAGTCAGCCTTCATACACATCTCTACTACAGGTACAGTCAGCCTTCATACACATCTCTACTACAGGTACAGTCAGCCTTCATACACATCTCTACTACAGGTACAGTCATCCTTCATACACATCTCTACTACAGGTACAGTCAGTCAGCCTTCATACACATCTCTACTACAGGTACAGTCAGTCTTCATACACATCTCTACTACAGGTACAGTCAGCCTTCATACACATCTCTACTACAGGTACAGTCAGCCTTCATACACATCTCTACTACAGGTACAGTCATCCTTCATACACATCTCTACTACAGGTACAGTCAGTCGGCCTTCATACACATCTCTACTACAGGTACAGTCAGTCAGCCTTCATACACATCTCTACTACAGGTACAGTCAGTCAGCCTTCATACACATCTCTACTACAGGTACAGTCAGCCTTCATACACATCTCTACTACAGGTACAGTCAGTCAGCCTTCATACACATCTCTACTACAGGTACAGTCAGTCAGCCTTCATACACATCTCTACTACAGGTACATTCATCCTTCATACACATCTCTACTACAGGTACAGTCAGCCTTCAAACACATCTCTACTACAGGTACAGTCAGCCTTCATACACATCTCTACTACAGGTACAGTCAGCCTTCATACACATTTCTACTACAGGTACAGTCAGCCTTCATACACATCTCTACTACAGGTACAGTCAGTCAGCCTTCATACACATCTCTACTACCGGTACAGTCAGACAGCCTTCATACACATCTCTACTACAGGTACAGTCAGTCAGCCTTCATACACATCTCTACTACAGGTACAGTCAGTCAGCCTTCATACACGTCTCTACTACAGGTACAGTCAGTCAGCCTTCATACACATCTCTACTACAGGTACAGTCAGTCAGCCTTCATACACATCTCTACTACAGGTACAGTCAGTCAGCCTTCATACACGTCTCTACTACAGGTACAGTCAGTCAGCCTTCATACACATCTCTACTACAGGTACAGTCAGCCTTCATACACATCTCTACTACAGGTACAGTCAGTCAGCCTTCATACACATCTCTACTACAGGTACAGTCAGTCAGCCTTCATACACATTTCTACTACAGGTACAGTCAGCCTTCATACACATCTCTACTACAGGTCAGTCAGCCTTCATACACATCTCTACTACAGGTACAGTCAGCCTTCATACACATCTCTACTACAGGTACAGTCAGCCATCATACACATCTCTACTACAGGTACAGTCAGCCTTCATACACATCTCTACTACAGGTACAGTCAGCCTTCATACACATCTCTACTACAGGTACAGTCAGCCTTCATACACATCTCTACTGCAGGTACAGTCAGTCACTCGTCATACACATCTTTACTACCGGTACAGTCAGACAGCCTTCATACACATCTCTACTACAGGTACAGTCAGTCAGACTTCATACACATCTCTACTACAGGTACAGTCAGTCAGCCTTCATACACGTCTCTACTACAGGTTTAGTCAGTCAGCCTTCATACACATCTCTACTACAGGTATAGTCAGCCTTCATACACATCTCTACTACAGGTACAGTCAGCCTTCATACACATCTCTACTACAGGTACAGTCAGCCTTCATACACATCACTACTACAGGTACAGTCAGCCTTCATACACATCTCTACTACAGGTACAGTCAGCCTTCATACACATCTCTACTACAGGTACAGTCAGCCTTCATACACATCTCTACTACAGGTACAGTCAGCCTTCATACACATCTCTACTGCAGGTACAGTCAGTCAGCCTTCATACACATCTCTACTACAGGTACAGTCAGCCTTCATACACATCTCTACTGCAGGTACAGTCAGTCAGCCTTCATACACATCTCTACTACAGGTACAGTCAGCCTTCATACACATCTCTACTGCAGGTACAGTCAGTCAGCCTTCATACACATCTCTACTACAGGTACAGTCAGCCTTCATACACATCTCTACTGCAGGTACAGTCAGTCAGCCTTCATACACATCTCTACTACAGGTACAGTCAGCCTTCATACACATCACTACTACAGGTACAGTCAGCCTTCATACACATCTCTACTACAGGTACAGTCAGCCTTCATACACATATCTACTACAGGTACAGTCAGCCTTCATACACATCTCTACTGCAGGTACAGTCAGTCAGCCTTCATACACATCTCTACTGCAGGTACAGTCAGCCTTCATACACATCTCTACTGCAGGTACAGTCAGTCAGCCTTCATACACATCTCTACTACAGGTACAGTCATCCTTCATACACATCTCTACTGCAGGTACAGTCAGTCACTCGTCATACACATCTCTACTGCAGGTACAGTCAGTCAGCCTTCATACACCACTCTAATAGAGGTATATTAAACCTCTACAGTTCTACAGTTTTACACTACAGAACAAGTCTGTTTTTAAGAGGTTAACTGCCAATCTCTCTCTCTCCTGTGGTCAAATCTGGTTCCTGTTTTCTAGAAGGCCAATGTCAGCTGGCTGTAGTGGACCACACCCAACCACTCTGACTCAAATGCTGAGTTTAAGATCCTCATTGCTGTGTCTGCAGGCTGTGTGTATGCCTGTCGTATCATCCTGAATCTGTACTGTGTACTGTGCCAGAGAGATGAACCCCAGCGTAGCTCCATCTCTGCTCTAGAGGGCCTCAGTGATAATGACTGTATGTTATTGTCCTCCCAGCCAGAGAGATGAACCCCAGCGTAGCTCCATCTCTGCTCTAGAGGTCCTCAGTGATAATGACTGTATGTTATTGTCCTCCCAGCCAGAGAGATGAACCCCAGCGTAGCTCCATCTCTACTCTAGAGGTCCTCAGTGATAATGACTGTATGTTATTGTCCTCCCAGCCAGAGAGATGAACCCCAGCGTAGCTGCCATCTCTGCTCTAGAGGTCCTCAGTGATAATGACTGTATGTTATTGTCCTCCCAGCCAGAGAGATGAACCCCAGCGTAGCTCCATCTCTGCTCTAGAGGTCCTCAGTGATAATGACTGTATGTTATTGTCCTCCCAGCCAGAGAGATGAACCCCAGCGTAGCACCATCTCTGCTCTAGAGGTCCTCAGTGATAATGACTGTATGTTATTGTCCTCCCAGCCAGAGAGATGAACCCCAGCATAGCTCCATCTCTGCTCTAGAGGTCCTCAGTGATAATGACTGTATGTTATTGTCCTCCCAGCCAGAGAGATGAACCCCAGCATAGCTCCATCTCTGCTCTAGAGGTCCTCAGTGATAATGACTGTATGTTATTGTCCTCCCAGCCAGAGAGATGAACCCCAGCGTAGCTCCATCTCTACTCTAGAGGTCCTCAGTGATAATGACTGTATGCTATTGTCCTCCCAGCCAGAGAGATGAACCCCAGCGTAGCTGCCATCTCTGCTCTAGAGGTCCTCAGTGATAATGACTGTATGTTATTGTCCTCCCAGCCAGAGAGATGAACCCCAGCGTAGCTCCATCTCTGCTCTAGAGGTCCTCAGTGATAATGACTGTATGTTATTGTCCTCCCAGCCAGAGAGATGAACACCAGCATAGCTCCATCTCTGCTCTAGAGGTCCTCAGTGATAATGACTGTATGTTATTGTCCTCCCAGCCAGAGAGATGAACCCCAGCGTAGCTGCCATCTCTGCTCTAGCAGTCCTCAGTGTCCTCCTTCTCAGCCTGCTGGTACTCTTCCTAATGATGCTGCGTAAGAAACACCTGCAGATGGCCAGGTGAGATATGGGGGAGCTGTCCACATAATGGACACACAAGCCTGACACTAACCTTTCTACAGTTCTGGCTTTTAATATATTTCTGTCAGAAGACTAAGAAAATAGAGCTGAACAAGTACAGCCACTGGCTCCTCTCCCCCTGACTACGAAGACCACTGGCTCCTCTCCCCCCTGACTACCAAGACCACTGGCTCCTCTCCCCCCTGACTACCAAGACCACTGGCTCCTCCTCTCCCCCCTGACTACCAAGACCACTGGCTCCTCTCCCCCCTGACTACCAAGACCACTGGCTCCTCTCCCCCCTGACTACCAAGACCACTGGCTCCTCTCCCCCTGACTACCAAGACCACTGGCTCCTCTCCCCCCTGACTACCAAGACCACTGGCTCCTCTCCCCCCTGACTACCAAGACCACTGGCTCCTCTCCCCCCTGACTACCAAGACCACTGGCTCCTCTCCCCTGACTACCAAGACCACTGGCTCCTCTCCCCCCTGACTACCAAGACCACTGGCTCTTCTCCCCCCTGACTACCAAGACCACTGGCTCCTCCTCTCCCCCTGACTACCAAGACCACTGGCTCCTCTCCCCCCTGACTACCAAGACCACTGGCTCCTCTCCCCCTGACTACCAATACCACTGGCTCCTCTCCCCCTGACTACCATGACCACTGGCTCCTCTCCCCCCTAACTACCAAGACCACTGGCTCCTCTCCCCCCTGACTACCAAGACCACTGGCTCCCCTCCCTCTGACTACCAAGACCACTGGCTCCTCTCTCCCCTGACTACCATGACCACTGGCTCCTCTCCCCCTGACTACCAAGACCACTGGCCCCTCTCCCCCTGACTACCAAGACCACTGGCTCCTCTCCCGCTGACTACCATGACCACTGGCTCCTCTCCCCCTGACTACCAAGACCACTGGCCCCTCTCCCCCTGACTACCAAGACCACTGGCTCCTCTCCCGCTGACTACCAAGACCACTGGCTCCTCTCCCCCCTGACTACCATGACCACTGGCTCCTCTCCTCCTGACTACCAGGACCACTGGCTCCTCTCCCCCTGACTACCATGACCACTGGCTCCTCTCCCCCCTGACTACCATGACCACTGGCTCCTCTCCTCCTGACTACCAGGACCACTGGCTCCTCTCCTCCTGACTACCAGGACCACTGGCTCCTCTCCTCCCCTGACTACCATGACCACTGGCTCCTCTCCCCCCTGACTACCATGACCTCTGGCTCCTCTCCCCCTGACTACCATGACCACTGGCTCCTCTCCCCCCTGACTACCAAGACCACTGGCTCCTCTCCTCCTGACTACCATGACCACTGGCTCCTCTCCCCCCTGACTACCAAGACCACTGGCTCCTCTCCTCCTGACTACCATGACCACTGGCTCCTCTCCTCCTGACTACCAGGACCACTGGCTCCTCTCCTCCCCTGACTACCATGACCACTGGCTCCTCTCCCCCTGACTACCATGACCACTGGCTCCTCTCCCCCCTGACTACCATGACCACTGGCTCCTCTCCCCCTGACTACCAGGACCACTGGCTCCTCTCCTCCTGACTACCATGACCACCGGCTCCTCTCCTCCTGACTACCATGACCACTGGCTCCTCTCCCCCTGACTACTAAGACCACTGGCCCCTCTCCCCCCTGACTACCATAACCACTGGTGTCCAGTGTAGATCAGGTCATTACCCACAGAGCCCCAGGTTAGATCTGCCCAGTGTAGATCAGGTCATTACCCACAGAGCCCCAGGTTAGATCTGTCCAGTGTAGATCAGGTCATTACCCACAGAGCCCCAGGTTAGATCTGTCCAGTGTAGATCAGGTCATTACCCACAGAGCCCCAGGTTAGATCTGTCCAGTGTAGATCAGGTCATTACCCACAGAGCCCCAGGTTAGATCTGTCCAGTGTAGATCAGGTCATTATCCACAGAGCCCCAGGTTAGATCTGCCCAGTGTAGATCAGGTCATTACCCACAGAGCCCCAGGTTAGATCTGTCCAGTGTAGATCAGGTCATTACCCACAGAGCCCCAGGTTAGATCTGTCCAGTGTAGATCAGGTCATTACCCACAGAGCCCCAGGTTAGATCTGTCCAGTGTAGATCAGGTCATTACCCACAGAGCCCCAGGTTAGATCTGCCCAGTGTAGATCAGGTCATTACCCACAGAGCCCCAGGTTAGATCTGTCCAGTGTAGATCAGGTCATTACCCACAGAGCCCCAGGTTAGATCTGTCCAGTGTAGATCAGGTCATTACCCACAGAGCCCCAGGTTAGATCTGTCCAGTGTAGATCAGGTCATTACCCACAGAGCCCCAGGTTAGATCTGCCCAGTGTAGATCAGGTCATTACCCACAGAGCCTGTTAATAGATAGAATACTAGCATCTTTGGTTAAAGCATTTTCAATTCCTCTTTATTGTTTTAGTCATCATGTGGGTAATACAGTAAATGTGAGTTATCTTTGTGTTTGTAGCTAAACGCTGTCTTTCTTCCAGGGAGTGCGGAGCAGAAACATTCGTCAACTTTGCTTCGTTTGAGAGAGACAGCAAACTGCCCTACAACTGGTAGGAATTACCACATCTCTACACTGAACCAGAAACCCAAAACAACAAGTCTGCTGTCCTCAGTCAACCAGACTATCTGAATGTTCAAATCCATTCCTCTAATCCATCAGACCAGGGAGAGAGAGAGAGGCTACAACTCTGTTTAACACTGGCTAGAGTTAGTAGGAATAACCTCTAATCCAACTATCAGACCAGGTGGAGAGAGAGAGAGGCTACAACTCTGTTTAACACTGGCTAGAGTTAGTAGGAATAACCTCTAATCCATCAGACCAGAGAGAGAGCGGCTACAACTCTGTGTAACACTGGCTAGAGTTAGTAGGAATAACCTCTAATCCATCAGACCAGAGAGAGAGCAGGTACAACTCTGTGTAACACTGGCTAGAGGTAGTAGGAATAACCTCTAATCCAACTATCAGACCAGGGAGAGAGAGAGAGAGGCTACAACTCTGTTTAACACTGGCTAGAGTTAGTAGGAATAACCTCTAATCCAACTATCAGACCAGGGAGGGAGAGGCTACAACTCTGTTTAACACTGGCTAGAGGTAGTAGGAATAACCTCTAATCCAACTATCAGACCAGGGAGAGAGAGAGAGAGGCTACAACTCTGTTTAACACTGGCTAGAGTTAGTAGGATTATAGTTTTGATGACGGTGTAGTAAATCTGATCTCAGAGGAGAGGCCAGCATTGCTTCCTCTGTAGGGGAAAGGGGAAGAAATGATTTGGGTTGGAGTTTTGGCTCCTATACACGTTTACTATTTAATGAAACATTTCAACAATGGACAAACCCTTCAACAATTGGGACTCTGTACCTTTTATCAAGAGATGGTTGTTGAACAGTCAGTTATGTCCAGTAGACGATGCCCTTCTGAAGTTGTTGATAACAGACTAATGATGATTAATATGAGGGCTTAAAGACTGTCCCTTACGGCAGGCCTTGGCTTCATCCTAAACACACACATTTAATATAAAGGCTTAAAGACTGTCCCTTACGGCAGGCCTTGGCTTCATCCTAAACACACACATTTAATATAAAGGCTTAAAGACTGTCCCTTACGCCAGGCCATGGCTTCATCCTAAACACACACATACCTCCCATCACTAAGCCATACCTCCTCATGGTGTGGTGCTAACGTGGACCATCTCTTCATCCTAAACACACACACCTCCCATCACTAAGCCATACCTCCTCATGGTGTGGTGCTAACGTGGACCATCTCTTCATCCTAAACACACACACCTCCCATCACTAAGCCATACCTCCTCATGGTGTGGTGCTAACGTGGACCATCTCTTCATCCTAAACACACACACCTCCCATCACTAAGCCATACCTCCACATGGTGTGGTGCTAACATGGACCATCTCTTCATCCTAAACACACACACCTCCCATCACTAAGCCATACCTCCTCATGGTGTGGTGCTAACGTGGACCATCTCTTCATCCTAAACACACACACACCTCCCATCACTAAGCCATACCTCCTCATGGTGTGGTGCTAACGTGGACCATCTCTTCATCCTAAACACACACACCTCCCATCACTAAGCCATACCTCCTCATGGTGTGGTGTTAACATGGACCATCTCTTCATCCCATCAGTCATGTGGCTGATCCAGTCTTGCACAGCTTGTCTTTTCTACGTGCATGATGATGATGAATGGCTGGCTAAGTGGTAGTTCTGTTAGCGTCAACAACTTCTTTACATTACATTGTTGTTGTGGAGGAACAAGTCGTTGTTGGCCGCGGGAATAGGACCATTCATTTGATGCGTATTGAGCTCTGTGGAATGGATCCTCACCATGGGGTCTGTAAAGCCAAGCAGCTGTCATTGGGCCCTAATGAACACTGAGTCCTACTGTAAAGCCAAACAGCTGTCATTGGGCCCTAATGAACACTGAGTCCTACTGTAAAGCCAAACAGCTGTCATTGGGCCCTAATGAACACTGAGTCCTACTGTAAAGCCAAACAGCTGTCATTGGGCCCTAATGAACACTGAGTCCTACTGTAAAGCCAAACAGCTGTCATTGGGCCCTAAAGAACACTGAGTCCTACTGTAAAGCCAAACAGCTGTCATTGGGCCCTAAAGAACACTGAGTCCTACTGTAAAGCCAAACAGCTGTCATTGGGCCCTAAAGAACACTGAGTCCTACTGTAAAGCCAAACAGCTGTCATTGGGCCCTACGGAACACTGAGTCCTACTGTAAAGCCAAGCAGCTGTCATTGGGCCCTAATGAACACTGAGTCCTACTGTAAAGCCAAACAGCTGTCATTGGGCCCTAAAGAACACTGAGTCCTACTGTAAAGCCAAGCAGCTGTCATTGGGCCCTAATGAACACTGAGTCCTACTGTAAAGCCAAACAGCTGTCATTGGGCCCTAATGAACACTGAGTCCTACTGTAAAGCCAAACAGCTGTCATTGGGCCCTAAAGAACACTGAGTCCTACTGTAAAGCCAAACAGCTGTCATTGGGCCCTAAAGAACACTGAGTCCTACTGTAAAGCCAAACAGCTGTCATTGGGCCCTAAAGAACACTGAGTCCTACTGTAAAGCCAAACAGCTGTCATTGGGCCCTACGGAACACTGAGTCCTACTGTAAAGCCAAGCAGCTGTCATTGGGCCCTAATGAACACTGAGTCCTACTGTAAAGCCAAACAGCTGTCATTGGGCCCTAAAGA